>NC_040043.1:8185281-8216468 GCF_003713205.1 Coffea eugenioides | reverse complement strand
CTTGAAGAGCTATACATTTATAAAAACAACCTTTCAGGTGACAAAATGGTGAAAAGTTTCAAATTTCAGCCAATTTTCTTGTTCTTTTAATATTTGTTAACAAATTGGTGCAGCAGAATATATGCATAAATAAAAAATGTGTTAAGTGGGTGGTTTTATTATTTTTTTCTGTTGGTTCAACTAGTCAGCAATTATTAATCCAAATTATTTTGGTGGAAAAATTTGCCATAATTTTGACTTGGAGAGGCAAACGGACATGAAATGAACATCAAGTGGCCTAAATTCCCTTTTTTTTTTTTTATTTAGTCAATCTTAGATATACAATTTTTACTGGTGGAAGTATATAACATGTCGATGTTACAAGGCATTAATTGGCTTATATAACATAACAACCTGTCCGAATCTCTTGCAGAAAGTTTAGGTGACTTGCTTCCTGAACTTGGAAGTTTATATCTACAGATAAACAATTTGGATGGCCAAATACCTAAAAACTTTTTAAAAAATTCCCCGCTTTAAATTCTTTGCCTAGGGATCAATAAATTCAATGGACAAATACCGAGGGGATTGGAAATTTATTAATCTATGCTTAAGAACCCATGTCAGAAATAGATAGCTATATCACGGGCATGCTAATTTTGAATGAGCTGTAGTCCTGAATTTGGTGCAACTTTTGGAGTATACGTAAATGAGATTGGTTTTGTTCATGAATTGACAGGTTCGATTCCAAATGAGATGTTCAACATCTCAACTCTAAGGGTATTTGACCTTTCTGACAATCATTTATCTGGCATTCTTCCATCAAATATGTGCCATGGCCTACACAATTTAGAAGATATTTCTCTTGCTGCGAATGACTTCAGTGGAGTCATACCTGCCTCTATCTCAAACTGTTCGAAATTGGCTACAATATCTCTTGGTGATAACAAATTTAGTGGTCGAATTCCCAATTCCATTGGAAATTTGAGACACCTCGAATTAATGTATCTATCTGCTAACAATTTGACGAGTGAATCTTCATCTCCAGAATTGAGCTTCTTCACTTCCCTCACAGGTTGCATCTCTTTAAGGATTATCTGGGTGGCAAGCAATCCATTAAATGGGATTCTTCCGAGATCCATCGGAAATCTTTCTATTTCTGTTGAATGGCTGGATCTAGCGAACTGTGGAATTAAGGGAAACATTCCAGATAGCATTGGAAATTTAAGCAATTTAAGATATTTAAATCCACGTAGCAATAGCTTGACTGGCTCAATTCCAACTACGATATGGGGTTTGCAAAAGCTTATAGGATTGGGTCTTCACAATAATTCCCTCACTGGTTCGCTCTCCGGTGATCTCTGTGGTTTGCAGAGTTTGAAGTATTTATACCTAAGTCAAAATCAGATTAGCGGTTCAATTCCAGGATGTTTCAATAATCTTACATCTTTGAGGTATCTTGACATAGCTTTCAATAGATTAACCTCTACTCTGCCAATGAGCTTGTGGGATCATAAAGATCTCGTGGTTGTCAACTTGTCATCAAATTTCTTGAGAGGACCTTTGGCTCCAGAGATGGGAGAATTAAAGTTTTTGACAACGTTAGACTTGTCAAACAATCAGTTTTCAGGTAAAATTCCCAGTACGATATGGAGTCTAGAGAGTTTGGACTATCTCTCTTTAGCAAACAACAGCTTGCAAGGATCCATTCCGGACAACCTTTGAATTGGTACCTTTGAATTTGGGCCTAGAAAACTGGTCCATTACAGAGTAACTATTCTGGTTTGGTTGGATCCCCAACGTCTCATATACTTAATGCTCACTTTTAAGGAATTAAGTAGTGGCTCGTGTATTTTTGCTCTGTAATAATTTAAGACCTATGTAGATTTCCTTGGTTTCAATATCCACCATACCAAGCTATTCGAAACAATAAAACCAAGGACAATAAAGGTGCATATGCATACATTTATTGTGCCACAACTATTCTAATTTTTTTTTTAAATTCAATTAGGAAGTGAAACTTTTCCCTAACTAACAAAAGATATTAAGAAAATAAATGTTTAAAGTTACTATGTTAGCCCATGGAAGAAAAAAAAATAGAGTAGTCCACATTTTCTTTGTCAATACCATCACCCTCACTTCATAATTGGAAAGCTACTGTTGAAAAGCTTTTGGTATCATATATATAATTGAAGACCAAGGGAGAATTGTTATTTTCTTTTTCTTTTGGTGAAAATAATATAATAGGCCTGCATTATGGAAAGTAAGGGAAAGTAAGGGAATTAATTCAACAGATTAAATGTCTATCTATTAATTTAAGTATGCGTGAAAAAAAAAAGTTGAAAAATAGTAAGTGAGCCATCAATATTTTTTTTTGGTCCTTTTAACAATAGTTTTTCCCGGACTTTTGCGTCTTTCTTAAAGGCTTGAAGGTGGTAAAGGTGAAGTACATATAAACAACATTAATATCAATTGACAGTTATATATTTATAGTTCTGAGGGGATATGAGCGTGATTAACAAATTACTTCTAAATGCACAAATCACCATATAAGATTTATGCAATAGTCTAGTCCAGCTAGGTGGCCCCAATAATTTTCTGGCGATGGGAATGGAAAATTGGCCATCAAGTAATTGAAGCACTCTTAGTTTGGTGATTATCACTTGAGTAATCCTTTGGGAGTTGTTGAGGATGATCTTCATCCATACATTTAGCAATGTGCGCATTTTTTTTTCTTTTAAGAGGTGAGTTGATCTGCATAATATTATTGGTCGTACAACTTTATTATGACTCTGTATTTTTTTAGAACATCTTTTGAATGTACTTGGATTTTAGTTGAATCACAAGTGTTTCATTTATATGGATTTTTTTTTTCTTTTTAACATCATTCGTGAGTGAAACTACACACCACTCTGGCCAATATATTGTTCTTCATTGAATCACCATTTGAACAATTGATAAGACACAACATTTTGCAGGTTAGCATGTTTTGATATGATTAAGCAATTCTGTAAGGATTGAAATTCTCGACTTGTGGCTTTGCTATCATCACATTTTGTATTATGGAAACAGAAAGTCGACAACTAGAGAAGCCAATAAAGAGTTTCTACTGCTATAGTCATCAATTCGTTCATTTTTTTCTTGAAATCAATGTGGCCCAATTTTGACCAATTTATTTGCAGGTGTATTGGTGGTTGATGGCAGAGAGTCTTATGTCTTAGGCCCAAATATATTTTACTTACTCGATGATGGCTAGATTTCGGCTTAAAACAACCCCTTAGCCGACGAATAATCAGATTGCTTGGTCATAGTATCCAAAAACAGCCGAGGCCCAGTAGCATTACGGGTCCATCATTTCTACAAATGCAGCATTATGTGCACTAGTATTATTTTGTACAAACGAACATGAAAAGAAGCATGAAAAACACGAAACTGGTTTCACTCTCAAACCTTCCCTCATTTTTCTTTTAGTTGTAATGTTTAAAGTTTTATATGATGAATACAAATTAAAAGATAAGCTTGTTTACGTGCTTAAGAAATTAAGGGTGCGCTTTGATAAAATTGAAATATGAATTCATTAAGTTATTGAATTGTTAAATATTAAATCTAATACATTTGAGTGGATACGTGAATAACCTATCACTTAGTCCCGTTTGATAACCCAATTTAACACTTAAATTTAATAGATTCGGATCTAACATATTCAAACCGTTTGATAACAAAAAATTGAACATCTAAATTAATTAAGTGGCACTGAATTTTTTAGGCAAAATTTGCTCCCAAAATTAAGTAATAGACTATTCACTTATCACTGAATGTGATATGCATTCAATTACATTAGATTTAATATTTAACAATTCAATAATTTAATATATTAATATTTCAGTTTTCAGATCTCAAACTTCAGACTTTAATTTTATCAAACGCATCCTAATTTGTCTCTGTAATCATAGAGTCAACACCAAAACACAAATTGATTTCCCTTGTGATTCTTCAATTTCCCATTTTCAAAAGGATTTTTTTCCAATTGCTAGGCACTGTTTTTGATAGCTTACATCACATCTTTATAATTATATACATTCTCTACTAAATTTTACATTTTTAAAATATTAACACTTAAAACTTCATCTTAACAAATCTCACAGACCACTTTTTTTTTTTAGAGTTTCTTTTTAGCAAAAGAATGGTAGGATTTAAAAAACGAGGAGGAGGATTGGAATCCATGGCCCCTAACTCTTGGGATCTCAACCTCAGCCCTACAACCTTTCTAAAAGGCAGTGAAACTTAAAGCCAATTTTATTCATTTACTTATTCAATTACCACTGAATCTGGATTATAAAATACAGTTGGTGATTCATGGAACCTAACACTCTACCGCACATAAAATTCAGAAGGATTACAATATATCACTGACATTCCCTGTTTTTAAATTCGTTTTTTCATATAATTGAAGTCATACATATTGTACTCGTTTTTTCTTATAAGTAGTAAGAAACTACTTGCACAATACCAAGTTATAGGCTAATAGCCTAAAATATTACTATTCAACTTGGCTATCAAACCACATCATTGCAGCCATAAATATGCGGCAGAGCCTGCAAACAACAATCAATGAATACATTTTCAGTTCTTGCCTTCTCCCCAAATTAATTTTTATATCAACCAATTTTCATTTCGAGTTGACTAAAGTCAACCATAGCCAGATGATGAGGTTTAAATACCAAGGGGATTGGAAATTTAATCTATGCTTAATAAGCTGCATCTAGATGATAGCTAATTTGACAGGTATGCTAATTTTCAATTAAGTGTAGTCTTGAATGTGGTGTAACTTTTGGAGCATATTTAAATGAGTATATTAATTTTTTTTAATATTCTTGTAATTTAACATTTATTACAATTAAGGAATCATAATCAAAGGAAAAAGGAAAGGCAACCTTTTTCCATCTTACATAATAGTGAAGCTATTTATGGTTCCACGACACTTTGTAATTTACCAATTTTTGTACTGATTTCTATGTTTTGTGACACTGAATTCTCCTATCAAGAGCTTCTTCCACTAATATGAAGTAGTTTTAACGAAGTTTTCTATTTAAGTGTAATTGGCATGGACTCACTTTATGTAGTTTTGTCAAGGGTTGCACGAGAATTTGAAAAAAATTAACCGCATTTCTATGAAAGCCATGCACGTAATAGGGTATGAATTTTGAGGAAAATTAATTCTAATGAATGAAATCACATTGGTTCTCGTAAAGCTGATAAAGTTTCAACAGATGGAAATGTACTCGTCGTCTAAAGCTTCGCAAAGCTAATCAAAGAGGAGCCAGAAAATATCTTTAAAGTAGCTTTGCTTAGGTATCAGAAATTACACTTACTCTCTTGGCGACACAATACTATAATAATCTTGAAAAGAATACTAATACCCAAATTTGCAAAAACCTAAAAGCCAAAACAAAAGAGAGAAAATAATAATTAAGATAAATGATGATTGAAATAAAATTTTAAAACCATTTAAGTTTATTTTTGCTAAATTTGAGTACAATTTGATGATTTCACCATTTTGGGTTTATTTCGTCTAAAAATATGAATTTCAATGTCTGAGGAACGTATATGAAATTATGCTAAATCTTTGGGAGAGATGTAATGAGTTGGCCCTAAAATGTGAGTGCAGATGTTATGGCAAATTTCCATCAAAGTTCAGAAAGAACCACACTTCTTTTTGACTGATTTAGTGTTTCCAGTTGATAAGAGTATATCTGTTGTACTAGTACATACATCACATGGTGGAATTGGAACGTAAGAGAACTGATGGATTTGATTAAAACCATAAAGGTTGTTCATAACATCTAACGGTGGTTCCTTTCACCTTTGGCGGTTCCATAACGTGATGTACACTTCGTATTTTGAATGGTCAAATAAGCCAAATCTTTCTATTATTTAAGTCGTCATCAAAGTTGAATATTAAGTTTCTACCACTTATATATAACATCAACTAATCAATAAAAATCTGTAGTTTCCACAAGTCTTTACCAAAATTTCCACGTCAACTGGCATGTCAAACCTGGAGATGATCTTCTTTTTTTTTTCCCCACAATAAAGGAATCCTAATCAAAGGAAAAAAAGGGGAAGAGAGCCTCTTTCCACCTTGCATTAATTTTGGAAGACATAGATGTTAAAATCTTTCATATTGTTTGATCAAATCAATCTTTTTGTTTCCATTCCAATTATGAGACAAGTCTAGGTTTTCATCTTTCATTTGTCTAAACTTTATTTATTTCTCTGGACCTTCCACTGACATTTGATATTCTAATCAAATCTTTTCTTGGTTTCTAACATTTTTCTTCGTGATTTTTCCACACTTCCCCACCTTCATTTCCGTTGTAGAAAGACATACTTACCATTCATACTTACCTTCTATTTATGGTTCTAATTCTGGGCAGACACTAAAACATTTGTGCCTGAAGAGACGCTGAAACAATGTTTATTTTTTTTTGCGGTACAGCCAAAATTTTGTAATTTACCAATTTTCTAAGTTTTGTGACACTGAATTCTTCTGTCAACAACTACTTCCACTGATATAAAGTAGTTTAAATGAAGTTTCCATTTAAGTATAATTGGCGTGGTCTCGGTTTATGCAGTTTTGTCAAGGGTCACACGAGAATTTTTTTTATAAAAAAACCGGTTTTTATGAAAGTCATGCAAGCACTAGGGTATGAATTTTGAGGAAAATTAATTCTAATTAGAGAAATCACAGTGGTTTTTGTAAAGGTGATAAATTTTCAACACATGGAAACATACTCATCGTCTAAAGCTTCAGCAAAGCAAATTAAGGAGGAGCCAGAAAATATCTTTAAAGTGGTTTAAATTCGGGAATAACTTTACACACCTCCCTTGAGGTTTAGCCTTGTTTAGGAATCTAAAAAATTACACTTACTCTCCTGGCGAGACAGATGCAATGATAACCATGAAAAGAATACTTATGCCTGAATTTGCAAAAATCAAAAAACAAAAAAAAAAAGAGCAAGGAAACAATAATTAAGATCAATGATGATTGAAATATTTTTTTTTTAAAACCACATATGGGTATTGCAAAGTTGGAGTACAATCTGATGATGTCATCGTTAATTTTGGGTTTGTTTTGTTTAAAAAAGCAAATTTCAATATCTGAGGAATGTTTATGAAACTCTACTAAATCATGGGAGAAATGTAAGGAATCGTCCCTTAAATGCAAGTGCAGATGTTATTGAAAATTTCCATCAAAGTTCAATGTTTATGAAGCTATGCTAAATCTTTTTAACTTAGTGACTTCTTGGCAAGACTATATCTATTGTGCTAATACATATGTTATAGGATAAATTACATATAACATTCTTGAAGTTTCTCTATTGCCACATTATCTTCTGAACATTTTAAAATATCCACTTCACCCGCTATGATTTTATTGAAAGTGAAAATTTGACAAAAATAATCTTAACGTCGTTAACTGAAATATCAATAGTGCCCTTACTTAAATGCTAAATCAATTGATAGTTTAACTACTTTGTATAAAAGTATAGGGGGATTACGTGAATAAATGCAAAAATCATAGGGGAATAAAGTGAAAATTTATACAAACCATGAGGAGGTTACATAAAAATTAAGATTTTATTGCACGCGCTTTTGAGCATTGTTTGGTACAAATACCGTAACTGATTGTGCATTCTGTCTATTTTTCACTTTACATAAAACCATAGAGAGGTTATGTGGCTATTTGAAAATCACTAGGGGGTTATTTGGGATTATGTAAAGTCACAGGGGATTGTAGGTAATTTATCCTATATTATATTGTGGGACTAAAACTTAATAGAACTGATGAATTTGAATAAAACCATAAAGTTGGTTCATAACACATAACGGTAGTTTCACCTTTCACAGTTCAATAACGTGATATGCACTTTGTCTTTTAAAGGGTCAAACAAGCCAAATCTTCTTATTGTTTAAGTCGTAATCAAAGTTAAATATTAAATTTTTTCCTAGTTAGATAGTAAGTTTCTATCACTCATATAACATCAACCAATCAATAAAAATCTGCAGTTTTCACAAGTCTTTGCCAAAATTTCCATGTCAATTGGCGTGTCAAATATGGAGATGATTTTTTTCCACAATTAAGGAATCCTAATCAAAGGATAAAAAGGAAAGACAACTTTTTCCCACCTTGCATTTATTTTGAAAGACATAGATGTTAATGTCTTTGATATTGTTTATGAACTAATGAATTTGACTAAAACCATAAAGTTGGTTCATAACACCTAACAATAGTTCCACCTTTCACAGTTCAATAACGTGATATGCACCTCATTTTTTAAAGGGTCAAACAAGCCAAATCTTCCTTGTTTAAGTCGTAATCAAAGTATTAAATTTTTTTCTAGTTGGATATTAAGTTTCTACTACTCATATAACATCAACCAATCAATAAAAATCTATAGTTTTCACAAGTCTTTGCCAAAATTTCCACGTCAATTGGCATGTCAAATATGGAGATGATTTTTTTCCACAATTAAGGAATCCTAATCAAAGGATAAAAAGGACAGACAACTTTTTTCCTCCTTGCATTTATTTTGAAAGACATAGATGTTAAAGTCTTTCATATTGTTTGATAAAATCAATCTTTTTGTTTTCGTTCTTCTTGTGTGACAAGTCTAACTTTTCATCTTTCATTTGTTTAAACCTTATTTATTTCTCTAAAACTTCTACTCATATTTGGTTTTTTCTAATCAACGCTTTTATTGTTTTCTAATATTTTTCTTCTTGATTTTTCCGTGACTTTTCCCCTTCATTTGCATCGTAGATATATATATACTTACCTTCCATTTTAATTGGATTTTCATCTTGTAAGAAAGTATACATAAATTTGTATCACAAAGTTATTAATAGCATGATCAATCCTATCGAAGAGGATATGTTAGCAATAAAGTATTTGGATATGTTTGGGCCATTTAGAATTGGCTAAAACCTGGTTGCTAATACGAAGAGTCAAACGACACTAGTTGTCATTTAATTTAAGTCGCCATCAAAATTAGATATTAAATTTCTCTCACATTAACTAAATTTCAAGCCCACATCTAAATTCCCACGACAAAGAAGAAATATTTGATGTGATTTGTGGCAGGCCCTAATGATAAATGAATTTCATATAAAATTTTTATTGTTAATGTAAACAAAACAAATTTTCACAGTATAATTTTTACATTAGTAGTTATAATGCTTAAGGCTGATTGTGTTGAAAAGTAAAAAATAAAAGTAAAATGAATAGTTATTTTGACAATTTGTATTTACGTAGTTTAATTAAAAGTGCCTAAATACATGGGTAAAATTTGATGGATTAAAAATAACTTAAAAAATCAACTTCTTGGTCGAAATATTTAAGAATTGTATATTTGGAATGAAAGGATGTTTCGCATGATAGAGAAAAATACAAACTTATGTGCGGGCCTGCCACTGTTAATGCCATAAATCAAGGTTAATCTCTCTATTCTTACTAGGAAAATTCAGTCATAGGAAAATTCGTCAGCACGCGTTCCCACTGTGGGTTGTGGAGATGGTCTGTCATTGTTAGATAGAATCCATTTCATAATCATAAATGCTGATAGTAGTTGACAGCATTTGATCTTGAGATACTCATAATGGCATAATCATAATGGCATATCAATGGAAGTATATATATATACTTACTTCCCCATAATAGTAGTATATGCATACTTACATCCCCATCGTCAGCTCTATTTGTAAGCTTAGTCAAAAGAAATGGAGAGAGCATGCTATTACTTTCCTGTAGGACTTTTAGTAGCCACTTCTCTGTTAGCCGTGGGCACAGGCGATATCATAACTGATAAATCTGACCTTGTAGCTTTCAAAAATCACATAGTTCTTGATCCTCACTCAATTGTGGCAAAAAATTGGTCCATTTCTTCTTCTGTTTGTGATTGGATTGGAGTTACATGTGACTTTGGTCGTCAAAGAGTGGTCGCATTAAATATTTCTAACATGGGTTTTGCAGGCACGATTCCTCCACAACTGGGAAACCTCTCATTCCTTGTTTCTGTCGACATGAGCAACAACAATTTTTATGGTCATTTGCCAAAAGGAATGTCTCATTTGCGTCGACTAAGTTTCATGGCTTTAGGCAACAACATTCTCACGGGAGAAATTCCATCATGGTTAGGTGTCTTGGATAGACTTCAATACCTGTCCTTGAGAGAGAATAATTTTGTTGGCCATCTTCCTGCTAACATATGCGACAACCTTCCAAATCTAAAAAAGCTCGATCTGTATTGGAATCAATTGAGTGGCCAGCTACTATCAGGTTTATCAAACTGCTCCGGACTCAAGTCGTTAGATTTGTCACTCAACCAGTTCAATGGTTACATACCAAAAGCGGTGGGGAACCTGAAAATGCTTGAGGAGCTACATCTCTATTATAACAATTTGGAAGGTTACTTTCTTGGTTTCTTATTCTTTATTCAATTCCATATTTACATTTTGTCACTGTACAATTATCTTAATTTCTTGTGCTGCAATCTCTTGATCTTTGGGCCTTTAAACATTTATTTCAAATTAAAGAGATTTAGGTGATCTTCTGAAACGAAACTCTGAATCTACCCACGAAAGCAGCAACACGGTTCTATGCCACCCACAATCTTCAAAATCTCCACACTGGAATTTGTTGATTTTGCAGAATAACAATTATCTGGTAATATTCCTACTGATATATACCACAGTATTCCAAAGAAGTTGGATATTTGAAAATGCTTCAGTATCTATATCCTGGCATTAACAATTCGAAAGGTTACTTTCTTGGTTTGTTATTCTTTGGTTTGGTTGCACAGTTTGACGTTTGTTTTCAATTGCAGTTTATCGTAATATTAACACTTTTTGGGCATAGTTGCTCAGCTAGTCCGTAAATCATGAAAATGAACTGCAACGCGCCCGGGACTAATTGTCTTTTTCACATTTTAATTTTTATGTTAGTAGTTATAATGCTTAAGGCTGATTATGTTAAAAAGCAAAAAATAAAAGTAAAATGAATAACTATTTTGACAATTTGTATTTAGGTAGTTAAAGTAAAAGTGCCTAAATACATGGGTAAAATTTGACGGATTCAAAATAATTTTAAAAAAATGAACTTCTTCATCGAAATATCTAAGAATTGTATATTTGGAATGAAACAGGGAAAAATACAAACTTTGATGCAGGGCCTGTCACTGCTAGTGTCACAAATTAAATTAATCTCTCAACTCTTATTAGGAAAATTAAGTCGTATGCCCCATCCTCCCACTGGTCAGTGCGCGTTCCTACAATGATGGAGATGGTTTGTTTTCCTTGCATACAATGTCATTGTTAAGACATAACCCATCTAACAACCATAGATGCTGAACTTCAAGTTGCCAAAAATCCCCTTTTTATTTTTATTTTTTGAATTTTGTCAATTTTAGATATACAATTTTTATCGGTGGAATTATATAACATGTTCCTGAATTTGGAAGTTTATATCTACAGATAAACTTTTTCAAAAAATTCCCCGCTTTAAATTCTTTACGTAGGGATCAACAAACTCAACGGGCAAATACTAAGGGGGGATTGGAAATTTGTTAATCTACTATGCTTAAGAAGCTGTATCTAGATGATAGCTAATTTGACAGGTATATATGTTAATTTTCAATGAATTGTTGTCCTGAATTTGGTGCAACTTTTGGAGTATTTTTATATGAGATTGGTTTTTGTTCATGGATCGACAGGTCCGATTCCAAACGAGATTGGCAACTTGCTCAAATTGGAGAGCCTTGGCTTGGGTGAGAATAGCTTAAGTGGTTCAATACCGGTTGGGATCTTCAACATGTCAACTCTGAGGGAACTCGACCTTGCCGACAATCAATTATCAGGCGTTCTTCCATCAAATATGTGCCATGGCCTACACAATTTGGAATACATTGATCTTGGTGGGAATAACTTCAGCGGAGCCATACCCGCCTCTATCTCAAACTGTTCGAAACTAATTGAAATAATTCTTTATGATAACAAATTCAGCGGTCCAATTCCCAATTCCATTGGAAATTTGAGACGCCTCGAATTTCTAGATCTGTCTGGTAACAATTTGACAAGTGAATCTTCATCTCCAGAATCGGGCCTTTTCACTTCCCTCACAGGTTGCATCTCTTTAAGGTATATCCGGGTAGGAGACAATCCGTTAAATGGGGTTCTTCCGAGATCCATCGGGAATCTTTCTATTTCTGTTGAATGGTTGGATGTAGGGAACTGTGGACTCGGGGGGAACATTCCAGACGGCATTGGAAACTTGAGCAATTTAGTTTTTTTAAGTCTAAGTGACAATAGTTGGACCGGATCAGTTCCGAATACGATATGGGGTCTGCAAAAGCTTCAGAATTTGGATCTTATCAATATTTCCCTCACTGGTCCGCTCCCTCGTGGTCTCTGTGGATTGCAGAGTTTGGAGGAATTATGCCTAACTCAAAATCAGATTAGCGGTTCAATTCCAGGATGTTTCAATAACCTCACATCTTTGGGATATCTTGACATTGCTTTCAATAGATTAACCTCTACTCTGCCGATGGGCTTGTGGGATCTTAAAGGTCTCCAGGAGGTCAACTTGTCGTCGAATTTATTGAGAGGACCTTTGGCTCCAGAGATGGGAGAATTAAAGAATTTGACAAGGTTAGACTTGTCAAACAATCAGTTTTCAGGCAAAATCCCAAGCAGCATTTGGAGTTTAGAGAATTTGGATCACCTTTCTTTAGCAAACAACAGCTTGCAAGGATCAATTCCGGACAACCTTTGAATTGATACCTTTGAATTTGGAGCTAGAAAACTAGCTCATTACAGAGTAACTTCTCTTGTTGGATCCCCAATATACTCAAATGTTCACTTTTAAGCAATTAAATGGTAACTCATGTATTCTTACTCTGTAATAAATTAAGGCTTGTGTAGACTTTCTTGGGTCCAATATGCACCATACCCGGCTATTCCAAACAATAAAATCAAGCACAATAATGGTGCATATGCATATATTTATTGTGGCACAACTATTCTAATTTTTTTTAAAAAAAATTCAATTAGGAAGTGAAAGTTTCTCCTAACTAACAAAAGATATTAAGAAAATAAATGTTTAAAGTTGCCATGTTTGCCCGTGGCCCAAAAAAAATTGGAGTAGTCCCGTTCATTTAATATGATGGTAATCATTTTTTATTTTTTGTGAATTCAAAAAAATGTGGCCTTTTGGAAGGCACATTTTCTTTTACAGGTGAAAATTTTGGAATTTTTTCTTTAAAATATGCAGTATACTTTTTCTTTGTCAGTACCATCACTCCCACTTCATAATTGGAACAGTCGAATAGCTTTTGGTATGATAATTGAAGACTAAAGGTTAGTTTTGTTATTTTCTTGTTGCTTTGGTGAAAATAATATAGAAGACGTGTCTGGTGAAACAGATATGTGCAGCAAATGATTGACTTGTTCTTCCCGCTTGAAGTTGGTGTCTATTAATTTAAGTACGCGTGAAATAAAAAGTGGAAAAATAGTAAGTGAGCCGTCAATATTTGTTTTTGGTCCTTTTAACATTATTTTGTCTAGGACTTTTTGCGTCTTTCTTAAAGGCTTGGAGGTGGCAAAGGTGTAGTACATCTATACAACATTAATATCAGTTGAGACTTATATAGTACAAAAATAAAATCTATATACATCGGTATCAATACCGCCGTGATTAATGAGTTACTTCTAAATACATGACTCATGCCATAAGACCTGTGCAATGGCCCCAATTATTTTCTTAACGATGGGAATGGAAAATTGAACCTCATGTAATTGAAGCTCTCTTTGTTCGGTCATTACCAATTGAGTAACCCCTTGAGAGTTGTCAAGGATAAACTTCATTAGTACACCCAACAATTTACACATTTTTTTTTTGTTTTAAAAGATACGTTGATATACATAATATTGTTGGTCGTACAACTTTGTTTAACTCATCTGTAATTTTATGTTTGTTTAGAACGCTTTTTGGATTTCTTTTAATATTATCCGCGAGTGAACTTACACACCACTCTAGCCAACATATTGCTTTTCATCGAATCACTAATTGAGCAATTGATTGATAAGACTCAACATTTTTGCAGGTTAGTATGTTTGCTATGATTAAGCGATGGTAATTTAGAGTTGTCCAGTTCATTGAAAGTGATGGTAATTTTTTTTTTTTGTGAATTCAAAAAAATGTGGCTTCTTGGAAGGCACATTTTCTTTTACCGGTGAACATTTTGGAATTTTTTCTTTAAAAAATATAGTACACTTTTTCTTTGTCAGTACCATCACTCTCTGCTTCATAATTGGAAAACTGCGGTCTAAAAGCTTTTGGTATCATAATTGAAGACTAAAGGGGTATTGTTATTTTCTTGTTGCTTTAGTGAAAATAATATAACAGACCGGCATTATGGAAAGTAAGGGAATGTATAGTGGGAGACACGCCTTAATTTTGATTAAAAAAAAAGGAAAATCATCTTCTGAAACAAGAAGGTTAAAGATATTTGCAGCAAATGACACCTAGGCCGACAAATACGACAGGGCCAAGGCTAGACTTCCGCCCAAAACAACACCTAGGATGACAAATAATTAGTTATCTGGTCATAGTTTGTAAATACAGCCCAGGCCCAGCAGAATTACACAGGGCCATCATTTCTATGAATACAGCATGACGTGTCTTAGTATTGTTTTGTGCAAACGAAAACATGAAACTTATTACAAATATATCACTTGTAATCATAAGGGTCATTGATTCCACTGTAATCATACAGCATTACCCTTTCTTCTTCTTTTTTTTCTTGGTGTTCCATTGTAAGGTTTGAAATTTTACTTCAAAATTTTAAAAAATTTTTATATTTGTATATATCACTGGCATACCCTATTTTTAAATTTGTATTTGTATAGGTGAAGTCATATAACCAAGCCATAGGCTAATAGCCTAAAATATTACTATCAGTTATTCTTTTTGGCTTTGTCTCTTGGATATCAAACCAGGTCATGGCCGCCATTAATATGCCAAAGAGCTTGCCAACAACAATCAATGAACACATTTTCAGTTCCAGCCTTCTGTCTAAATTAATTTACCAATTTTCATTTCGAGTTGACTAAAGTCAACCGTGGACAGAATTCAACCTTAATTGCTACGGCCCTAGAAAACTAGTGTTTTAGAGGGAAAATTTTATGGTACATAAACGGCATCCTGATTGAAATACTTGTTGGAAAAAAATTTTTAGCTAGAAAATGTTTATAGCACATAAATGACCTCATGATTGAAGTCACCTTCATCTTCCAGCTTAGTCAAAGTAAGTACAAGAACCGGAGAGAACAAGCAATTACTTTCTTGTTGGAATTCTTTTAGCCACTTTTCTACTAGTCATTGCCACAGCCAATAATGCAATTGATCAATCTGCCCTTCTTCCCTTGAAGGATCACATAATTTCTAACCCTTACTTAATCTTGGAAAAAAATTAGTCCATTTCTTCCTCTGTTTGTGATTGGGTTGGAGTCACCTGTGACCCTAATTATCAAAGAGCGTTGGCCTTAAATATTTCGAATAAGGGTTTTACAGGCACGATTCCTTCAAAATTAGGAAACCTCTCATTTCTTGTTTCTCTTGACATCAGGAGAAATGTCTCATTTTCATGGCCATTTGCCAAAAGAAATGTCTCATTTTGCGTCAACTAGGTTTTATGGCTTTAAGCAACCATAATATTTCGCAGGAGAAATTGCATCATGGTTTGGTTTCTTGGGTAAACTTCAGCATCTGTCCATAAGAAACAACTCTCTCACCTCCTCCTCTTTTTAATTTATCAAAGCTTGAAATTTTGGCTTTATCTTATAACTCCATTAGTGGGAAGATTCCTAAAGAAATTTTTTATCTTTGTAAACTCAAGTACCATTTAACCATCTTGCCATCCACAATCTTCCGAATCTCCAATTTGGAATTTATTAATCTTTTAGGGAACTGGTTATCTGGTAACCTTCCTGTATGCTGCTATCCCAAAAGTCTCATACAGCTTCATCTATCATATAACCAATTAAATAGTCAAATCCTTTCAGGTTTATCACAATGCTCAGGACTCGAGGTATCATCTTTGTCATTCAACCGGTTCAACGGGCACATACCAAAAGAAGTTGGGAGCTTTATCTAAGGAATAACTAACTAATTGGGCAAATCAAGGCAAACTTGTGCAGATGCTCATCACTCCAGATAACAATAACAAGGGAGATTGGAAATTTAACTATGCTTCAATAACAATGGCCTTACAGGTACCTGACAATGCTCTTAATATACTTCAGTGCAACAAATTGGTTAGAACTTCCTAAATTTCAGCCATTTTATAGTTCTGTAGAATTTGTTAACAAAATATGCTTGAACAAATATTATTGAATGGATGGTTTTATCATTTTTTGTTGGTTCAACTAGTGAACGATTAATCCAAAATTATTTAAATGGGAAAATTTGCCTTTTATAAATTGGAATGGACAAACTGCAGAAAAATGAACTTCAATGGGGCTTTTTTTTTTTTTTGAGGGATCTGTAGTCTTTGTACATTCTATCCAATTTTGAATTTGCAGGTGAAAGACCGAAAGAGATTGGTAATCTCCAAAGCCTTGAATCATTATTCATAGCAAATAACATGCTTTTGGGATCCATGTCGATGGAAATATATAACATGTCCAAGTTACGAGAAATTGGCTTTGGTAATAGCAGCCTGTCTGGATCTCTTCCAAAATGTATATGTGACCAGCTTCTTGAACTTGAAAGTTTATATCTACACAGAAACAATTTGGACGGCCAACTGCCAGAAAACTGATTCAAATGTTCCACACTTGAATGAGTTGAATCTCTGTACCTAGGGAACAATAAATTCAATGGACAAAAAAATATATAGATACACAGTAACACTCTTAAAAACACCCAAAACAATGCTAGAAAATAATTTTAAAAAACCCAAAAAACAAAAAACACACCAACATGCAAACACGCATGTAGCCCTTCTCCCTATATTACCATTTTTCACCCTATCCCAAATCTTCCTCTGCCACTTGCCACCACTTCTCCCTCCTCCCCTCTAACAGACTCCTACTAGCCTCTTAACCCTACCACTACTAGGGAGGGGAATTATTGGAGGAGGGTTGAGGGAAAAGGTGGAGTCTAAAGTGTAATTGAATTGAGTTGAGTCGAACTCGACTCTCCTAGCTAGAGCTCTTAAAAGTTGAGTTTGAACTTGAGTCCAATTCAAATTTATGTTATTTGAGCTCGAGTTCGATCTTGATTCGTTTAGTTTAATCAGGTTCAACTGAGCTCATATGAGTCTAATCAAGCTTAAGTGTTATAAATTAAAATTTAATACAATTTAAAAAAAAAGATAAAATAGACACTCCAAACTATATATATTTATTAATTTTTGAAACTCGATTGAGATCGATTAAACTTGATGAGCTATCGATCCTCGTATATAAGACTCTTCATATATAAGGCTCAAACTCGAGCCCGTTAATATATTTAAGTTGTCTGAACTCAACTCAAGCTCAAGGCTCAGTTAATGCGAGTTCAAGTTTTTATTTTGACCAAATAAACTCACACGAACAAGTAAATTTTTGGTCAACATTTTGCAGGATTGTATGTTCGATATGATTAAGCGATTACATGAGAACTGAAATTTTCGACTTGTGGTTTTGCAGTCATCACTTTTTGTAAAATGGAAACAGAAAATGGGCAACTAGAGAAGCCAATAAAGAGTTTCTAATGCTATAGTCATCAATTCGTTTCTTTGACTTATTTGCCAAGGTTCCTGTTTTTATCATTGTATTCTACACTCTTTGTAGTGCTCATTTATTTCTTGAAGTCAATGTGTATTGGTGGTTGATGGTAGTGAAACTTATGGCCTAGACCCAAAAATATTTTACTTACTGGATGATGGCTAGATTTCGGCCTTAAAATAGCCCAGCAGCACTACGGGTCCATCATTTCCATAAATGCAGCATTATGTTTATTAGTATTATTTTGCGAAAACGAACATTTAAAAAAATGAATGAAAAACATGAAACTTATAACAAATATTGTCCTCGTAAGAAAGATACTACTTGCAAAATACAAAAGTTATAGGTAGGGGTATAATCAAGCAATCGTAAGGTTACAGGTTTCACTCTCAAACCCTCCTTCATTTTTTTTTATTGTAAGACGAATACAAATTAAAAGATAATTCACCATATAATTTTTAAGAATTTTTATATTTGTATATATCATTGGCATTCCCTGTTTTTAAATCCCTTTTTTTTTCTTGTAAGTGAAGCCATATATATTGTACTTAGTAAGAAAGAAACTACTTGCACAATACCAAGTCATAGGCTAAGAATAAATTTAAATTGCATATCAATTAGGAATTAGCAAGTCCTGCTCCCTAAGAGTTTGACTCTTTAGGGTTTTGCGTACACTCTCTGCGGCTGCTCCATGAAGGTGTTCCATGGCTGCCCTTCAGCCATCGGTTGAGGGGCAAAGCGTGTCTCCGTCGGCGAAAAAATCTTTCGCTGCCCTCTTCTCACAGCCGGCAGCATCTCCTATCCAAATTCAGCCAGCGACAGTGTACAAGGGCGAGGCTGCAGTCGTCTTCTCTAGAGCGGATGCGGACAAGCTTGCGGCACCGTTTCGCTGGGCATTGGTTGGGAAATTCTCACATGGGCGACCTGCTTTGGAGGAGATTCGGAAATTTTTTGCTGCATTAAATCTGAGAGACCATGTCTCTATCGGTTTGATGGATTACAGGCATGTGTTGCTTAAGTGTTCAGCAGAGGCAGACTTCAACAGGATTTGGACGAAGGGGGTTTGGCACCTGGGAAAATTTTCGATGCGTGTTTTTCGTTGGACCAGGGAGTTCCATGTGCATAAGGAATCGTCGCTGGCTCCGGTGTGGGTGTCTCTACCGGCTCTACCAATCCATTATTTTGACAAACATTCCCTATTCTCTATATTGTCTCCTGTTGGCAGACCATTATTTCTGGACTCGGCAACGGCCGCTGGCACACGTCCTAGTGTGGCCAGGGTGTGCGTCGAAGTCGATGTGGCAAGGCCAGTCGTTTCGCGAGTGTGGGTCGCGGTGGAAGGGGAGACCGGTTTCTGGCAACGGGTTGTGACGGAAGACTTGCCGTCGTACTGCTCTTCTTGTTGGTGGTTGGGTCATTCAGATGGGGAGTGCAAGAAGGCTTCACTTGAGATTTTGTCTCGGAACCAAGGGTATCAGCACAAAAGGCCGCAACGTGAATCACGCGTCGAGGGACGCATTGGTCAGATGGTTGTTCCTGTGCGCAACCCAGCTGCTACGGGGGACAAGAACAAGGAGGCATTGGAGGATGCCTCAGATACCGGGGACAAGGCACAGGAGGTTGCAGGGGAGGGTTCTAAGCCGTTAACGGGTTCGGAGGAATCAGTTGATCCTGAAGCTGTGGGTAAGCCCCTTGTTGGGTCGGATATGCGCTCAATGACAGTAGGCCCAAGTAATGCTGCTGGGGATGTGCTTGAGGCTGATCCCAATCGGCTCATTGGGGCTATATCTGCGGCTGTGCGCGAAGGCGCCACGACAGAGCCTGACCTCAGTCATTCCGCTGGTGTTGCGCGACCCTTGGATGGGGAGACCGGAACTTTGGGGCCTGCTGAACATGGGAATCAGATTGCAGATGAAGTAGTAGAGCAAAGGGTAGGCGATGGACAGCAGAATATTCACAGTACTGCGTTGGAGAGTTTGTTTGTTGACTTGCGTGGGGAGGAGGATGGTGATCGACGAGTCCACGGGGAGTCTAACGCTGAGATATCAAGTATTGCAGGTAACTTATCTCCAAGGAGGCTTGACCAACGTGCAAGAACAGGGCTACAGCCGTCGGTGGCTGCTTTGAACATTGATCAACCTGTGGTGGAGGAGCCCGAATTCAAACAAGCGAGAGGGAAAAACGTGTGTGCTCGCGTTCCATCTGATCGACAGTTACGGTCGGCGACATCTTCCCACAACTCTTTCCAGGTTTTTTCTCATGATTAATGGTATCTTTTGGAATATTAGAGGGGTGGCTAAAGCTCCTAATTTAAGAAGATTGATAAAATTAGTTAAGGTGCATCATGCTAAGTTTGTCGTGATTTGTGAGCCAAAGTTATCTGTGTCAAAAATAGACTGGATTCGGTTACGTTTATCGTTTGATGTGGTGTGTGCCAATCTATCGGGTGATATTTAGGTGTTCTATAGTAGTCCTTTTGTGTGTTCAATTGTTGGTAATTCGGACCAGCATATCTCTCTTTCTGTTCACTATCCGTTGGTGCCTGGGTCACTCATCATGTCGTTTATCCATGCAAAGTGCTCAATAGAGGAACGTAGGGAATTATGGTGCAATTTATTGGCTGATAGGCCGAGCTCTTTGCCGTGGTGTATTGGGGGTGACTTGAACGTTATTATGGCGCCTCATGAAAAACGGGGTGGCCGTCCGTTTGCGGTGGATGAGATAGTGGAACTGTTGTCCTTCATGGAGGCGGCTGGGGTTTTTGATATTGGTTTTTCGGGATCTAATTTCACATGGTGTAATAACCGAAGAGGTAGAGCTAGAGTTGCGAAGCGGTTGGACAGGTTCTTAGTCAATGGGGCATGCTCAGAACTCTCCGCAGCTATATCTGTGACCCACCTGGCACGTCATCCCTCGGACCATGCACCATTGAAGATTTCGTTTGTTACACGGTTAGACAACAAGCCACGGCCTTTCCGTTTCTTGAACGTCTGGACCACTAAATCAGAGCTATTAGAGGTGATTCGGCAAACCTGGGGCCAAGAGGTTAGCGGGCCTCCCTTACGAGTTCTGTGCTCCAAACTACTGGCGACAAGAAAGGCTATTCAAGTCTGGAATAAGCAAAGCTTCGGGGATATTTTCGATGCTGTTCGCAAGGCGGAGGTCGCGGTACAGCAGGCAGAGGAGGCTACGGATCAAGTTGATTCGGAGGAGGGGCAACTTGCGCTTAGGAAGGCTCAGGCGGAGCTGCGCTCTGCTCTATCTACTGAAGAGCAATTCTGGAGTCAAAAGGCTCGGGTAAGATGGCTTCACCACGGTGATCGCAACTCAAGGTATTTTCATGCTGTAGTGAGGCAGCGACGGGTTCAAGGAATGATCCATCGTATTAAGACGTCCGCCGGTACTTTGGTGGATAAGGATGTTGATATAGCACGGGAGGCAATAACTTATTTTTCTACCCTCTTCTCCGGCCCCTCGATGGCTGGTTCTGATATGCTACACCTCATTCCCCCCACACTGTCCGGGGAGGATAATAGGATGCTGGAGGCGGTTCCCTCCATAGAGGAGGTCCATCGGGTGGTGGTGTCAATGGATGGGGATAGTGCAGCTGGCCCGGATGGGTTCACTGGTAAGTTTTTCACCTTTGCATGGGAGGTGATCGGCCAGGATGTCTATAACGCGGTAGTCAGTTTTTTCTATGGGGCAGAGTTGCCTCGGTTCGTCACCTCTATCTCAATTGTGCTGATTCCTAAGACTTCAAATCCTCGGGACTTCTCTCAGTTCAGGCCAATCAGCTTGTGCAACTTTTTTAACAAGCTTCTATCCAAAATTTTGGCTGATAGAGTGGCAGGTGTCTTGCCACGGATTATATCCCCCAGCAGACAGGTTTTGTGAAAGGTCGAAATATAACAGAGAATTATTTGCTGGCTCAGGAAATCGTGTCGGGTATTGGCAAAAAATCTAGAGGCGGTAACGTTCTCTTGAAATTAGACATGTCAAAGGCTTATGATCGAGTGTCATGGGGCCATATTATAGGCGTGCAGTGGAAGTTTGGCTTCGGGGAGCAATTTATCGATCTGGTATGGCGGCTCTTGTCTAACGTCTGGTTCTCTGTCATTATCAACGGGTCCTCGGATGGCTTCTTTAAATCTACGAGAGGGCTACGGTAGGGGGATCCTCTGTCGCCGGCATTATTTATTATAGGGGCCGAGGTTATGTCGAGAGGCTTGAATAGTCTCACGGCAAAACCAGGATTCATGGGGTTCACAGTCCCATCAGGGTGCCCCCCAATTTCTCATTTGTCATTCGCAGATGACGCGCTTATATTTGCGAATGGGTCCTCCTCCTCTCTGAAGGACATTATGCATGTGCTGGAGAGGTACCAACGATGCTCGAGCCAATTGATAAATGCTCAAAAGAGTTGCTACTTGGTTCATCCAGCGCTATTACCAGCTCGAAGAAGAGTGATTGAACGGGTCACTGCATTTACTTGGCAGTCATTCCCTATACGCTATTTAGGGTTTCCGCTCTACTTTGGGAGATGCAAATCAGCTTATTTTGGGGATGTGTGCCAGACCATTTTAGGGAGAATCTTGTCATGGAAGTCAAAATTGCTCTCGTCTGGAGGGAGGATAACTTTAATTAAGCATGTGCTGTCCTCGATGCCCGTGCATCTGCTGTCGGCTGCGGTGATCCCGGGGGCGGTTTTTAAGACTATAGAGAAGGCCTGCGCGGCCTTCCTTTGGAGGTCCTCATCTGAAGACTCGAAGTTTCATTAGATACGGTGGTCGCAACTGTGTTTCCCGGTTGAGGAAGGGGGCGTGGGCTTTCGGAGGCTTAGGGACGTCTATACAGCTTTCTCCTGCAAGCTTTGGTGGGTGTTCAGAGCAGGCTCGTCGCTGTGGGCGGCTTTCATGCACGCAAAGTATTGTAGAGGGATCCATCCCTGTCAAGCAGAAGCAAGGGTAACAGATTCGGCAATCTGGAGACGGATGTTGAACGTGAGTCGCCAAGTGGAACTCTCTATGGTCTGGATAGTCCATGACGGGTCGTGCCATTCCTGGTATGACAATTGGTTGGGTAGTGGTGCACTTTTCTTAAGAGTTCCGATTGTTCCAAGCTTGTCATTTCGTACTCTCATTTTCAATGGGCACTGGGATATGAGCCTTTTATCTCACACCTTTCCAAGAGAGATTGTCTCCTCAATATTACGCCACCCGGTTCCTGATGGGGTATGTGCAGATGAAGTTGTTTGGTCCCCCTCGCCCTCTGGATCCTTCACTTTGGCATCAGCTTTTCGGGATGTTTGGCAGGCTCGTAACTCGTCAATGGTGTTGGCTAAGGTTTGGCACTCTCGAATCCCTGTGAAAGTGTCTTTTTTTATGTTGCGTTTGTTATTGGGAAGACTACCGTTCCCTGATACGCTGCGTTCTTTTGGCTTCCACTTGCCTTCAAAGTGTTTGTGTTGCCAAGAGGCGTCTGAGGAATCAATTGAACATGTATTTTCCAGTGGTCAAATAGCGTTGCAGGTTTGGAATTATTTTGGGGGCCTATGTGGATTGAGCTGCCAAGTGTTTCCTTTGCGGGCATGCATAGTTGGGTGGTGGTTGCGGGTCCAAGATTCTGCGATACGACGGTTCATCTGTCTTGTGCTTCCGAGTATTATCTGTTGGCACATTTGAAAGGCGAGGAATAAAGCAATATTTGAGGGAATCCAGATGAGATCAGATGCCATCTGTCAGGCCGTCTTCTTAGAAATTAAATCCATTGTGGAGATCCAATTCACACAATCAACTGGAGTGCGGACTTTTTGTCAGCTATATGATTGGTCGGGTTTGTCTGTGGATGTGTACGGCTTCAAACTTGTTCATTGGGAGGTAAAGGAGGTCGGGAGGTTTGTACTCAATACGGACGGCTGCTCTAAGGGTAACCCAGGAGTGGGTGGAGGTGGTGGGGTCTTTCGGGATTCAACTGGGTTACCCCTGTTTGCTTTCTCTGCCTTTTTTGGGGACACTACGTGTTTGCGTGCGGAGGCTGGAGCCCTTCTAATGGGTCTTCAAATGTGTGCTCAAAGGGGCTTTGATAATATATGTGTGCAATCGGATTCATTGGTCTTGGTTGGGATTCTTCACCGGCGCATTCAGTGTCCATGGCATATCCGACGAGAAGTGAGGCAGATCAGGCACTTAGTTGAGGATCCTGTTCGATTTTCGCATTGCTACAGGGAGGCTAACAAAGTCGCTGATGTGTTGGCCAATGTGGGGATAACTCATCCTGAGCAGCAGGTCAAGGTCTATGACTGCTTTCGTATGCTTCCGCGGCGGGCTAAAGGGGAAGTCCGGCTGGATAGGATAGGAATGCCTTCGGTTAGGAAAGTTAGGCGTATGTAAAAGGGACTTTTAGATTATGTCGTTGCAATAAAATAAAAAAGTATTGGTATTAAAAAAAAAAAGAATAAGCTGTTCACTAATGTATTTGACAGATCTTCTATGTGTATCCAAATCTATAAACTACTAGAAAGCTTGTTGGTCTATATATATATATATATATATATATATATATATATATATATATATATATGAATTCAGCCTGGCCATAACAATTTCAATAATTTCATAAAGTCCCACGTCTTAACGTAAAACAATGGATATTACTACTCAATCTTCCCCACATATATATTACGTTAAGACGTGGGACTTTATGAAATTATTGAAATTGTTATGGCCAGGCTGAATTCCTAATTTGAACCTATGCTGATATCATATCCTATCCAATGAAGGAAAGAAAAATCCTGAAAATGACAATAGGTGACTTATGAATTAATGAAAATAACACTTATGAAATTAATTAATCTCCACCAAAATTAATGATGTGAAGTCTAAACTAATTTTTGTAAAGAATTCAATATTCCTGTGTCTGTGTAATGAGAAAACAACAACTGCTGACTTTCATATGTTGTACGGATATTCTGGAGTAGTACTTGTTGCTTCAGTGGCCACAACTCAATGTTATTAACAAAATCCCAATGAGTCTTTTGACTGAACAAGAAAAGAAATTAAATCCCACTACAAAGCCTTACCTACCCCTGTAAAGCTGATCTGCGTTGAATGGCCCAACTTGGGATGGACAAGCTGCCAATGACAATGACCAAGTCACCAACAAATGAAAGAGACGCCATCAATTAATGCCAGACTTGATTGATTTTCCAGTTAATTTCACGGACAAATAAATCTTGTCATTTCTTTGAATACTCAAGTAGAAATTTTGTAAGATTACACATACTTTAGCAAACTACGCTAAATCTACCAATCTAACTGAATCTTTTTGGAATTCTCCCCTGACTTTGTCAAATAAATTGTGCTGCTGTATGATTTCCGGCTAACTTATTAATAACGTTGGTTTTGCATTTTCTTTATACATACATATATATATATATATATATATATATATATAGACACACACACACGCAATCTTCCCCACATTTATATTCCGTGTAGATATGGGTCATTATGAAATTATTGAAATTGTTATGGCCAGGCTGAATTCCTAATTTCAACCTAAGCTGATATCATATCCTATCCAATGAAGGAAAAAAAAAAGTCCTGAAATGACAATAGCTGACTTATGAATTAATGAAAAGAACACTTAAGAAATTAATTAATCTCCACCAAAATTAATGACGTGGAATCTAAATTAATTTTTGTAAAGAATTCAATCCCGTGTTTGTGTAATGAGAAAGCAACAATAGCTGACTTATTCATATGTTGTACGGATATTCTTGAGTAGTACTTGTTGCTTGAGTGGCCAAATGTCAATGTTATTAGCGAAATCCCAAAGAGTCTTTTGACTGAACAAATAAATCTTGTCATTTCTTTGAATATTCAAGTAGAAATTTTGTAAGTATGTGTCTTGGCATGTCGAAGAGATGGTTGCTGTTGGTTATTAGTAGAACTTTAAGTACTTTCATCCGTTAAAGGTCATATAGCTGCTCAAGTGTCTTTGAGTGACAAATTGGGATTTAATGTCTCTATATAGACTCAAGGCTCCAAAATTGGTTCAGCCCAATGTTGTCCTTCGGTTCGATAAATTTATGAGAATTAAAAGTCAGCCACTTTATTTTCAAGTTTGGGTGTAGGTTCGAAAACTATCTCATGTTACAGCCTTAATATTTCATAATTGTGTCATCAAACAAAGCAATTGGTTATTGAATTTTTCATTATGCACTCGTTAAAACATTCAAATCATACCTAAATTATTAAGTAAATGCATACATCATATTTATTATACCTCTGAATTGGGATACTTTCCGATTGTTTGGAAAAGACCCTTTAAAAGTCTCCTATGCACTAGGTCAGGAGCTCAAAAACCGTTTAGTGTATCACACAAGAAGTATAGTACTTCTTGTTTTCAAAAACTTCAGAAGTGCAATAGTATGCTTGTCTGGTTTGGTTCTTCACGCTCCTAACTCCCACACAAACCTCTTTAAACTCCTCCCAATAGAGTAGGAGTAGGAGTAGGTCAGATATTTTTGCAAATAAAAAAAGAAAAAAATTGTGATGCTTTTCCAAATTAACTATACTTTTCCAATAAACTAGCACCTGAGCCCGCTTTTATCAATTGCCAATGGGTATCCATTATCCAAACTATTTTTTATTTACTTTACACAAACGAATGTTTGTTTCTGTACTCAAGTGACATTCTACAAGACATAAAATATTTTAGGTGAGATAACTTGGTTTCTTTCATGCATGAATCGAAGAAGAAAATGATTTATCAACATCCTCACTACAATTTGAGGTAACCTATGCCACTGTATAGCCCACTTGCAACAAGATTTCACATATTAACGTATAATAATCCTAAATCAATATATCTTATTAAAACAGTAGGAAAATATGCTGGCTTTTGATCAATTCAAATTTTGTACTGGTGCTAATTGATAAGTGCATAGTTTACGTGTTTTTAGTATATTTTATTAGTTAGTTTTGGTGTGTTTTAATTAGTTTTATAGTTAATTAACTAAGATTCTAGTGAAAATATGCATTTAGGAGTTTAAGTGTTAAAAATTGCATTTCTATGGATTTTTATGGTGAAAATTTCATGTTTTTGTAGGTAAAATATTTTGTACTGGTGCTAATGTTATTTATTGTGTCCGTGGATAAGTGATGCTTACTAAACTTCTTATCTAGCATCTTATTCTTTTCGTATATTTCCCCTTCTTTGATCTTCCACGACAAGAATGGTTCAAATTATTTGAACAGCTCGCTATATATCTTCTGCTATAAATGGTTATCGTTGGCTTTTTTTTTAATTCCACAAGTTTGTGAAATACAAATATTGGACGTGGTAAAATCTCAATTTAGCTACACAACTTTCTTTGCCATCCTCCATTTGGCAACAACTGTCTGAGTCGAAAAGCAGTCTCTAGTGAATTAAATATGTCTTGCTTCTGATGATGTAAATAGTCCGGGAAACTGAAATAGATCATAGGTATGAGAAAATAATGCTATGAGATGTAAACAATTACTCGATGAACTCAAAAAAAAATCTAAAAAATTGTACTCCATCTTCCTTTACTAGCCAATCTTTGGTTGCCCGAAAATAAAGCACAAGAACGTTCATTGAAAACTTGAGGGATATAGGGCTAACGTATCAGTATCAATCCTGAACATAAATTATGGACCATGTGTACATATATATATATATATGCAAAGTGTATATGTATCATGTATACAATACCTCGATTATCAGCATTCCATTGCTACCATCCTTTCTGCCTTGGGGCTTCTACATTCTAAGTTGATGTTCCAAAATGAAAATGGAAAAGAAGAAGAAGAAGAAAATTCATCATACAAAACTTTTTCTTGTAGACAATGAGTTTTCATTTATGCATTATTCTTCTCAAGGCACAGGTTTTTTTTTAACTATTAATCCTCGAGGCACAGATTTTGTAGGTGACATAATGGTGAGCTTTTTTCATCCGTCGATTGTACATGGAAAATGATATAACTGACAATCCAGCAACTAGATGAGTTTATAGTTCTACACTTGTACTTAGCATAGCTGTTAAAGACTTAAGCTTTGTGACATTATGCTAATGCTCGTTACCTTTTCTACTAAGCGAAGTTAGAAATTGCTGGACTTAAAAATTTCAAATCTTGCAATGGTGGTGTTGTTGCATTTTTTAAACTCCTTTTGTAAGCTAATTCTGACTTAGACTTGGTCTTAATTCTTTGATATTTGTCGCTTTCTCTTAACAATTCAGCGATAAGAAGTTTCAACACAACTACCGATTAGGTTTTGGAAAATTGCACCATCTCTTGCTATAAATAGCTATCATCATTTACTTGTTTTCTCACAAGCATAACTAAAATAAGATATCGGAGATGGCTAAATCTCAATTTAGCTACGCAACCTTCTTTGCCCTGCTCATCTGCTTCCTCCTCCTCGTACCAAATAGTAAGTTGTAGATAGTCTTTAGTGAGAGAGTTTACACTTCTATAGTCTTAAATGGTGAACACATGCACAGAATGGCGTATATTTGTACATTCCCAAAGTTTTAATTATTTGTCTCTACCTCTCAAACAGAAATGGCTGTCACTAGCAATGAATTAGAATAGTTATACGTATGTATCATGCATATGTACACTCACAATCAAAATTTTACCAATTAATTTGTATTACATATGCGCCATATGCTTTTCAATAAATGTTTTTGCTCAAAGTTTAGCCCTGTATTCTACTCTTGAATTTTCTCCCACATTTTTTAATTTCTCGTTACATGTGAATATACTGCAAGTATACATGTGTAGTGTTGCAAGTAACAATACATGTGGCATAAAATTAGAAAATGAGATAGAGATTGACACAAAAAATGACATAGAGAAACCATACCCTATAATATTAACAAACACTTATCCCCTATATGGACGGGCTCGATCCATCATATATTTGGACTAACTCTACATATTTTGCTCTCTATTTTGCTTTGTTTCATGCAGAGATGCCAATGGCTGAAGCTAAATTTTGCAAGAGGCCTGCCGAGCACTATTCAGGGACATGTTACCCTAACCGGTGCTACAGTTATTGCAAATCTAAAGAGCATGCTTACTCCGGAGAATGTATTTGGACTGGCCAAGGTCATCATCGTCATTATGCTTGCTACTGTGTCTACAATTGTTGAAAGCCTACTATTTGCTACAATTTGCACCTTGCTACAATTTGCACCTTGCTACAATTTGCACCGTACTTTGTAATAAAATAAAGGCCAACAATTCACTAGAATTGCATATGTGCCGCCAATAGTCAGTTGCCAATAACGTACGGTCATGTCTGTGTTATCATTGAAACATCACTGCTCAGTGATAATTTAATCAGTATTCATGTGTTTCTGTTACCATTTGTCTGTCTTGTATTCATTTAAATATAAATGGACTACCTCTGTCGAAGTATGAGGGTCATTCGGGGATTTCAAATTGTTACGAGTACATGTGATTATTATGTTTGGACTCTGATAAACACCAAAAAAATCTGCCAAAGAATTGGATGCTAAAAAACAAGTCTGATGAAAAAAAAATAAAATAAAAGAAAGTCATAAGGACAACCAATATTCTCGATGACAAACAAAAAAATAAACAGTAATTGAAATATAAAAATTGGCCATGAAAATCTTGCACTCCCTATGTGCCATAATTTTAAATTTTTTGTTTTTGGAAGTCCAACCTTTTAAGAAAAAAATGTAATTATTAAATTTGAATGTGGTGATTTTGGACGAACCTTAAATTGGGCCCTCACATTTAAATTCTTTGAGTCTAGTGGCACGCAAAAAAAAAAATTAATTTTCTCAAATGGTAAAATGGAATAGCTTATGAAGTAGTGTCGATTTCGAAAAGATGACTCTTTTTTGGAATATCCAAAAGGTGAAAACATGACACTAAAAAAGGATGGGGGGTGGATAAAAGTAATAGTTGCTAAGTTATTTTGCTATTTTACCGTTTTATTTTCCTTTCTTTTTTTTTAAAAAAAGTTTCGATTGACTCTGGCTTAGCTTCCTTTAGTTTAGTTAAATAGAAAACCGAAGACCATGTACTTTATTTGTTTTCCATTGTTTGACAACAATACGGCAACAAGTAATTTTAAAACTAGTGGAACACATTATAAAAATTCATAATTTTTTCAAAGAGTGAGTTTGTAGGAGTTTTTGGTGGGGCACGGCCCCCACTTTAAATCCACCACTATTAAAGGTTCCCAAGCGTAATTTTTTTTTAAACTGGAAGTTGTGAAAATGTAAAGGAATAATAAATATGACTACATGCTAAATAAATACAAAATTAAAATTAATCAAAGCCATAAATAGGTATAATTATTCTGTAATTAAAAGATTGTATTATCTTGGTTATAGGGGCCGTTCTCATTTTCTTTTACATCTAGATTTTAGAATTTTTTTAAAAACCCAAAAAGGTCAAAATCTAGAATATACCTAGGACTTAACTTAATTGATTCTGATTTTTTTCTCTATAATTACATTCTATGATCAACTTTTGCAAAATTTACAACAAACAAGAATAGGCTAAAAGAAGCATGAATACCAAACAAATAAAATGCGATCGGAAAAAATTTCTATATTGGGAATAAAAGATGAAACATCTTAACTGACTCCAAAAAGTTTTGATTCTAAATTACTCACTAAAAATATGCTTATCTCAAGTGAATATCAGCTCGTAACAATAGGTAACATTGAAGATGTGCGATTGGTTTTATTAGAACAAATTCATGTTGATGTTCAATGGATTCCTAGAGAAGCAAATAAGGTTACACATACTTTAGCAAACTGCACTAAATCTACCAATCTAACTGAATCTTTTTGGAATTACCCCTGGACTTGGTCAAATAAATTGTGCAATATGATTTCCGTCTAATTTATTAATAATGTTGGTTTTGCATTATATATATATATATATATATACACACACGCAATCTTTCCCACATATATATTCCGTGTAGATGTGGGACTTTATGAAATTATTGAAATTGTTATGGCCAGGCTGAATTCCTATTTTGAACCTAAGCTGATATCATATCCTATCCAATGAAGGAAAAAAAATCCTGAAAATGACAATAGCTGACTTATGAATTAATGAAAAGAACACTTATGAAATTACTTAATCTCCACCAAAATTAATGACGTGTGAAATCTAAATTAATTTTTGTAAAGAATTCAATCCTGTGTTTGTGTAATGAGAAAGGAACAATAACTGACTTATTCATATGTTTGAGTAGCACTTGTTGCTTTAGTGGCCAAAAGTCAACATTATTAACAAAATCCCAAAGAGTCTTTTGACTAAACAAGAAAAGAAATTAAATCCCACCATACAGCCGTACATACC
>NC_040043.1:8132353-8184281 GCF_003713205.1 Coffea eugenioides | reverse complement strand
AAATTTTAAAAAAGTAACATTATAGTTTAAGAGAAAGATAAAGAACATTTGACCCAAAAATACTAATTAATTTGTATATATCTGATCCAAATTAGACCCTGATTAGATTTGAATAAGAGTGCAAAACCTAAACACTAAGGATAACTTCTGGTATCACTAATTATTTTATGTATTCTTATTGCTGTCTTCATATGTAAATATGTGTTTGCTATGTTAAAATATATATATATATATATATTTATTTATGTAAATATGTATTTGCTATGTTAAAAAAATATATATTTTTATATATATATTGATTGTAGTACTTGAGGATATTATACATATTATTAGTTTTTCATTTCCATTTTTAGATGCTAATAATTGCAACCATTGTAACCAATTTTCAATTTTATATTTTCATTATGGTAGGTAAAGTTAAATATATTGGGCCGCAGGGATATGAAGCTAGAGGTTGGGTGTGGGGGTAGGAGGGAGGGAAGAAAATGGTGAGGAGTTGAAAAGTGGCGGGAAAGGTTGAACGAGAAACGGGGGTTAACAAGGAGGGTAAAAAGAAAAAGAAAGGGGATTACAGAGATTAGGGGTGGGCAAAAAATCCGACCCGATTCGAAAACCCGACAACCGATCCGATCCAATCCGAAAAATAGGATATTCGATCCGATTTTTCTTGGGGGGGCAGATGCGGGTCGGGTACCCGTAAAAACGGATACGGATACGGATCAGCAAAATAAAAACCCGCGGGTACCCGACCCGCAGGGTATATTATATAAATATTTTAAAAATAAGGGTTCATTATATAATTTTATAATTTTTAATCCTAAGTGTAAGTAAAGTGGTTCACAACCTCATATTTTAATCTCATATGATCCGCCTCTCCTCATCTTGTCTAAAAAAAGTGAATATTCTTGGTGAAACCTAAATCAAATGAATAAAACAAAGAAAAATTTGCGAAGCTCTATCATAAAAATTGTTCATCCCTTTCATTCTTTTTCATTTTTATTCTACTTCCATCGATCTTTTCTGCAAAATTTTGATCAATTCAATCAAAAATTTGTGTTTGGAGCTCCAATTTTTTGTTAGCTAGATAATTAAAACATTTCTATCTTTCATTTATTTATTTATTTTATTGCAATTGTGTCTCTTAAATTTGTTTCCTTTATTTTAGTGCAAGAAATTTATTTTTCTTTTTCATCACCTTTAATGCAACAAGGTCTATTCCAAAGACGTAAGAAAGTTGGGAAAAATTTTTCAAGATTATTTTGGTTATACTTTCTTCAAAAATTATTAGCTCTGTTCAATTTTTTTCCGGACTTGATTCCACAATCGACTCATTTTGGATGCAATCTTGTATCATAATATCCTTAAGGAAGTTGGAAAAGTTGCCATATACTTATTATTCTTGTGTTTGTTATGTTATAGAAGGATGAAATGCGTGAGAATGGTGATATACTCAAAATTATTATAAAATTTCGTTTTATCTATTAGATATTATAATTCTAATATGTACTAAATTTATGAAATCAGTTTGATTATTAGATGAAATGTGTGAGAATGGTGATGCATGGATTTTGGTTATAATATATCTACCAATGTTAATTGGAAAACATACTTTTTTTATTGGAAAACATGTTGATATTAAGTGAAAAATATTTTTTTATTGAAAAATAGTTTTTTTTAGGGGCGGATATCCTATGACCCGCCCATTTTTTTCGGGTACCCGCTACCTGTCCATTTTTTTCGGGTACCCGAATAGCGGGTACCCGAAAACATTAGGAGCGGGTTAGGGTCGCAAAATGGCTGATCCGATATTTTTGGGTCGGGTCAGCCATATCTTATTTGGGGAGGGTACCCGACCCGTGCCCACCCCTAACAGATATATGACAGAGATGACAAAAAAATAATAGAGAGAGTGGTACTATGATAGAATGTACAAAAGTTATAGGAGGCATTTGATGATTAGGTAGCGGATAAGAAATGAGGGTAATTTTTAATAATTTTGATAACTCTAAAAACACATATTACAGAGATTTTTTTAAAATATACATTAAAGTTTATGAAAAATGCTAATCTAAATGTAGTCAACAATTTTAGGTGTACAAGATAGGAGAAACATTTTTTTTTTCTAAAAATGGAAGAAAATAAATTGGTTAAATTTATTTTTTTTATATTATAAATTTTGATATATGGGTATAACGTAATATGCTTTGTCGGATATTGATAAATTGATTTTTTTTTTAGAAAACTCTTCTCACCTTACCACCCAACCTAACCTTCTCCTTAAAAGCGTTAATCATTCCTCTATCATGTAAATCATTATAAATTAAATTCTTTTCAACATGTTAAGCATACACTTCTTTAAAATTTTTAGTCTATATTTATTTATTTATTATTCTATACCACAACATATTATATAAATATATATATAATATTATTTTAATTTGAAATATAACCCGTGCATAGCACGCGTCAAAATACTAGTATCAACAAAATCAACATAGATATAAAACTCATTACCAAAACATCCATCGCACACAACCATTTAATCAAAGATTGGCTTCTAGTAACAGGGTACCACCTTTCAATAACAAGAAAAAATCAATTACAGTTGATAAAGTCACAGTACCCTTCTAGCAGATTGTGCACCTGCATAATTCACAACAAAATCATAACTCAATTAAAGTATAATTCATTATATTCAAATTCAACTCAAAACACTATTGAGTATAGATGCACGTAGTGAACTTAGTATCTATCAAACAGCAAATGCCTCGCCACTACCAAACATAAATAGCATTTAATTAGTAAGACAAATGTCTCCATACAGCAAGTGCTAAACCAAACTTTCAGCTCCCTTTGAAAATAAACGAATCATATGCAGCCCGTTTTGCTTCATCTACACATATCAGTAAAAGCCACAAATATGTAGAGCTCAAAAGAGAACATCTATCTGATTCTGATACAATCAATTCCAGCAACAAAAGATAGCATACTTTAAGTATGGATTAGCTGTTTGGATTAACTGCTCCGTTGGAATTAGCTGTTTTTGGGGTGTTTTTGAAAAATTTTACCGTAACAGTGTATATGAAAAACTTTTACTATAAATATTTTTTAAAATATTTGATATATTGTATGGATGAGATGTTTTTTAAATTAATTTTATTTGTGTATTACTTCAACATTGTATTTGAATTTTTGAAAAAATGGTCAATCCAAACAGTATATTCTATATCCATTGTAACCCAAAGCCCTAATATTATTCAATATAACCTTAGATTAGCTTGTAGCATTAGGAAATTGTCGTAGAATAATAAGAAAAGGCAATAAGAATTGACAAAGTTCTGACCCTCTCCTACCACATCCTTCACCTCTACTTAAAGCTGTTAATCGAACCAGGTAACTTGCGAGCCAAGCTCAACCCGGCTCGATAAGGGCTCGACTCGGCTCGTTTACTGAGAGAAACGAGCCGAGCTCGAGTTCAACTTAGGCTCGTTTAATAGACGAGCCGAGCTATGCTCGACTCTAGAGGTGGCAACTTGTCCCAAGTCCCAATGGGTTACCCATGCCCATTGAGACTTTGGGCGGGATGGGTATTGGAATTTGATATTGGGTTTAAAATGGGACAAATCCCAATTGTACCCATTAATTGATGGGAAATTTTGGAAAATGTTTGGGTACCCATTGGGCTCAAATAGCAAGGGCTCCCTTTGGATTAACTATTTTTGAGGGGTGTTTTTGAAATATTTTATTGTATTAGTGTATATGAAAATTTTTTACTATAAATTTTTTTTGAAATATTTGATATACTAATATGGATGGGATGTTTTTTGAGTTATTGTATATTACTGTAACATTGTATTTGAAAAACTTATTTTTTGAAAAAATAGCCAATCCAAATGGAGTCTTAGATTCAAAAATTATATTTAACAATTTTATAATCATGATTGTATATCTATCTTTTCCTTTATTTGTTAATCCAATTTTTGGTGATAATTCTGAGTATAAAGCACTTGCATGTTTATTTAATAAAACTAAAAGAATTTTAATAAATCAAAAATATTAAAATTATATAAAAAAATAAAAAATAAATTAAAGGAAAAAATATGTAGAAAATAGATTTGGGTATTGGGCGGGATCAATCTAAACCCATCCCAAAGTGATCCCGTCCAAGTTAGTCCCAAAACATATATGGGTAAGATTGGGCCCAAACCCATATGATTCGGTTCCATCTTAAACCTAATCAAATCCCGCCCATCCCGGCCATTTTGCCACCTCTACTCGACTCGTTTAAGCTCAATAGGCTCGAATAGTAGGGTCATTAGTGTCATTTCATTGTATATTGATACTTATACCTAATTCATTCTCCTGTTTCTGGCCCTAATTTTTTCTTTCCTCTTTCGGCCTTGCCCTAATGTTCATCTCCCAAACGAACTCGAGTTCGAGCTCGAGTTTTCGATCGAGTGCACTAAATCGATCTCGAACAGCTTGTGAAAATTGAATTACTAATCGAGCGAGCTCGAGCTAGCCGAGCCAAGTTTTGAATGGAATGGTCTATTTTTCAAAAATAAAATTTTCAAATACTATACAATAATATAAGAACAAAAATAATTTTAAAAAATCTCATCTATATAATATATCAAATATTTTAAAAAATATTTATAGTAAAAATTTTTCATTTACATTGTTATAATAAAATATTTTAAAACTATCTCAAAAACTGGATTAGAGATTGGTTTCATTTTGAATTCACCCCCAAGCCTTATCAACGGTACACAAACAACAAGACATACCCCACTAGCGTTCTAATACAGCCCATCTGGTCAGGACACGCGTTATTTTCCCCGCATGTACTTTTAACTTCTGGTTTTCTTTCAACAACATCAAAAGACCACAAAGCCCAACAACTTCAGCATAATTACGAAAATGGGGGACGAAAAATCACAGTAGCTGAAACAGTAACTCCTCCAGCCGCTTTTATATATGTTAGGATAATCATTTATATTTATTTACGAGTGAATTATCAAAAAGATCACTAAATTATCAAATATAGTCCGAGTTAGTAATAAAAATTTTTGTTGTTACTACAAAGGTCACCAAAATGGCAAAAAAGGCCACCGAAGTCATTTTATCAAATTCTATCAGTAAAAATGTAAAATAATCGACAAATCATTAAAATTTAACTATTTTTTGGTAAAATGATCTTTGACAACTATTTTTTTGTTGATAGAATTTGGTAAAATGACCTTAGTGGCCCTTTTTGTCAATTTAACTACTTTTGTGTCAACAAAGAAAATTTGATGACTAATTTGTGCCATACAATCTTGTTCGGATTGTTATTTTTAAGAATTTTTATAAAAAATATATATTATAACAACTTGATATATATATATATTAAAAAATATTTTCATAAAAAATTAAAAATTTTCTATCAAAAAATCGCATTCCATAGCCGTGCACTCTTTATTTAATCATTCATTTACGCGTTTACGAAAGAGAGGCCTAAAGGGTTTTACAAAAAAAAAAAAAAGTTAAAAGAAGAAGAAGACGAATAAAGTATTCATTCAGGAGTAGCTCATCAGCCATTCGCCCGAGGAGCGTAGTGAGTTGCTCTTACGGTCTCAAGACTTGAGTATGTGAGTGTGTGTATTCAAACAGGCAAACATTTCTTTCGTTCTTGCAAATAAACTAACTTCTTGACTAAGAAGAGGAGGAAACTGTGAAGAAGTAACAGGAGGAGTTGAAGAAATGAGGATGGAAAGCAGTGAAGAAGATGATGATTTCCCTGCAATTGAGAGTGTGACCCCACAGCACAAGATCGACACCATTTATCAATCCAATACGGAAAAGGTAGAAACTAAAGTAAAAGAAATTAAACACCAACGCCATCATTAATGGATGTCATCAAAACCCCATTTCTGATTTCCTCCCCTTCCCAAAATGATGAATTAAAAGAAATTTAAAAAGAAAAGACAGCTTTCTTCATGATTACTCCACTATTTGATGAGTTTATTGGGAAAAAAGCTGTAAATTTTGCTTCAATAACCTTCTGCCTTACTCTATCTGTTTGAAAATCTGGAATTTTTCCCCCGTTTTACAAGTACATTGGATTCTGTTCCATTTGGACTAATTGATGAGTTTCTTGCAAAAAGCTGTAATTTTTTGATGTGAGTTTTGCTTCGATTTGTTCAGCTGAATCACTTTCTACAAAATCTTGCATTTTCGTCATTTGTAAGTGCGCTGAATTCTGTCCCATTTGGTCTAATTGATGAATTTCTAGCAAAAAGCTGCAGTTTCCGATGTCTTTCTTCCCCAATTACACTGCATTTGTCCCTTTTTGAATCCAGTGATTTATATCAAATGTAATGTCAGCAGCAAGTGTGGTTGCTGTGTTTCCAAAATGGGTTTCGGCAATTTCCTGGTTGAAGCTGTAAGATTGCTTTTTTGCCTTTACTTTTTCCAGTTTAAAGTTCTTCTCGGTGTTATTCTCCAACTCCTTTAAAGTATATTAAAAATTGCTTCATGTAATGTTGAATCTAGAGTTTATTAATAGAGCGTACTTTTCACGTTCCCCTCCCCATCTCCCACTCCTACCCCCCGAAAATGGGGAAAAAGAACAATATGGACATGTTCGGTCAGCAATACGTATGTTGTTGCAGCTGAGATGTTCTACGTTTATAGCTAATCTTTTGATCTTTTGCAATTGAGTATTCGTATTTCTCTATTTTATGCAGGGCATCAGAAAGATTTGCTTTGAGCTTTTGGATTTAAAGGATGCTGTGGAAAACTTGTGTGGTAATATGCGAACAAAGTACTCAGCTTTTTTGAGGTACTTTAGTGGCACTGTTTAAGTTCTTCTTACATTATACAGCATAAAGTCTCTCTAGATTGTATGATCTCCCATTTTTTGTTGTTTGAATACTTATTATGTGTTTCAGTATGCATATATCTTGTCTCTGCTTTCCTTTCTTGGTGTAGAGGGTAAAAAGTAATGCTAATCTATACTAGCAGAAACTTCTCAAAGTTATTTATTTGCCATGATTGGCGACTTCAAAAGATCTTGAGGATCAAACTTCCTCTTATGTTGAGTTTATTAGCTGATAGAATCTCGGATCTAAAGTACCCCCAATAAAAGACGAACATAATGGAAAATGATTTTATAATGTTTGAGGTGTATAAATTAATACTCCTTAAAATTAGTCTTGTTGCTAATTTCTTTTTTTTTCAAAATTAAGCCAAACCTGAATTTAAGTAGCTTGAAGTTGTAAATGCAGTCATGCCAACATACAATATATCGTATGGTACAATGATTTAAACACCACCTTTTGGGAAAAAATTATCTGACAATGCACATTTTCGGTTTAGTCAAGCCACATCTGCATTTAGGGAGGGGTGACATGTAATTTTCCTAGTATCATTTTATGAAGATTCGGTTTCTTGAAATATAATAAAGTTCTTGATTCTGCTAATTCAGCTAGCAATCTCTACGTATTTGGTCTATAGATTATATTATATTTGATGTGGTCTTGAAGTTTCAACACCTCTGATACCCTTTTCGAGGTATAAATGTAGGATTTAAAATGTGCAGTTTTTAGGCTCTTGTATGCTATATGACAAGATGACCAAACCTTTCGACTTCCAAGATATATTATATTGTTACAGTATTCAAGGAGGAACTTATGGGAATGAGATTATGAGCATATTTCTTCCTAAAAATGATTTCATCAAGACCTCTCAGACAATGCAAGAAAAATTTGACATGCTGCCCTGACTTCTGGGATAATATTGCTTCATATCCATATTATTTTTGAGGGTTGCCTCATTATTGCTGAAAATTCGCTTCTAAGTTTGTGAAATTGTGCACAATTATGCCTTTAAACTTACTTAAAAAGTCTTAGAAAGCTTTTAGTAAGCACTACTAGGGCTTAGTTATGCAAAATCTGTTCTACTGTATAATAAAACTATGCACTATGAGAGCCAAAAATTATACAGTAGGTTTAAATGGAAAAAAATTAGCAACTTATTTTGAGTCAAATAATGTCCTTTGAAGATGCTTGTGAAATCTTTTCGTCTTAACAACTTTGGCGCCTAGAGTCTAATGCTGATGGATGAACTAAATTTTTTTTTTTTGGAGTTTTGTACTATTGCCATATTTTAGTTCTTACCTGTATAACTGCTGAACCTTAGAGTCTATCCTGGCTCTATCTGCTAGAAAAGAAAATGTTAGTTCAGTAAAAGCACTATACTTTGTGTTAAATGTTTTCCTTCACCTTGCTGGTCCCATGGCTGCTCTACAACAGCTCAGGTGCCCTGCACTTTAAATAACTTTTCTTGTTGTTTCTGATGTTTCTACAAGATTAAATGTCTAATAGTGATTTGCAGATTATGTGAAGAAGTTGTGGAAACGGAGCATGAGTTAAATGATCTACGAAAGCATATTTCTGCTCACGGAATCCTTCTTCAGGATTTGATGACTGGTGTTGCTCGAGAATTGGAAGAATGGACCCATGTGAATGATGACATTCAGGAAGTTGAGTATAGACCTCAAGTCCTTGAGCTTGATAATACCTTTTCAACTGAAGAAGTGGATCAAAGGATGGTATTCTTGGAAAATATAGATGTTCTCTTGGCCGAGCACAAAATGGATGAGGTGATAGAGGCCATAGATGCTGAGGAAAGAAGTCATCCAGAGCTCAAAATTTCTGCTGACACGTCAACTAATGAACCATCTTTCTACAGGACTGCTTTGTTGGAAAGAAAATTGATACTTGAAAACCAGCTTGTTGATACAATTGAGCAACCATCAATTGGCATTGGTGAATTAAAAAAAGCTTTATCTGGCTTGTTGAAGCTTGGGAAGGTTCCCCTTGCACATCAGCTACTTCTCAAGGCATATGGATCACGCCTCCAAAAAAGCATTGAGGCGTTTCTTCCACTGTGTCCTTGTTACCCTGAAACATATTCAACATCATTGTCAAACCTTGTTTTCTCTTCTATTTTGTTGACAACAAAAGAATCTGCTAACTTGTTTGGTGACAATCCTGTTTATAGTAACAAAATTGTTCAGTGGGCAGAATGGGAGATTGAATCTTTCGTAAGGTTGGTTAAGGAACATGCTCCATCTTCTGATAGTGCTACTGCTTTACGTGCGGCTAGTGTGTGCATTCAGGCTAGTCTCAACCATTGCTCTGCCCTGGAACTGCAGGGACTTAAACTTTCAAAATTGCTCTTGGTGCTTCTACAACCATATATCGAAGAAGTCTTGGAATTAAACTTTAGAAGGGCTAGAAAACAAATTCTTGATTTTTCGGGAAGTGATGAAAGCATGCCGTTATCACCTCGATTTGCCTCTCCTCTGACTACTTTTGCAACTTCATCTGACAGTTCGCTTGTTGAAAGTGGAATCAGGTTTATATTTATCATCAAAGTGAGTGACTGTTTGTATGATTCATTTGCCAGACTAAATCTGCTGTAAGCTGCATGGGCACATAATTTTGATAGAGATGATGCACGACATGTCTTGCTCTGTAATAGATTGGTTCCCGATTGTAATGTTTTTGAACTAACTTATGAATTTAGTTGGACTTCTTACTGATAGCCTGCTGCTCTTGCATGGGATGTTTTGACCTGGTCTGAGAGTGCATAATTTGTTCCATCTTCTGGAAATTATATTATGCTGCTCAAGATTGCTGGCTGTCTGTTCTGTTTCTTTTGGTTTTGCCAGATGTCTGAATAAGGGTTTTGTACTTTCATTTAAGATTCACCATGTGTAAAATGTTATGCATATGATTTCTTAGATCCTGGGCATGTGCTAGAGAAATTGGGATTGTGGTGGCTTCTTTAAATCTCTTTCTGTATGATTGAATCAGCTTAATTTTCAACTGCTTGCACTTCTTGGGATTCAAGCTTGTTGTAAAAGTTGGTATACGCTTCTTGTATACCAATGATGAGATGCGAGGAACAAGTCTAATGTCTGGGTTTTTTTAACTCATTACAGGACATAGTGGAGCAGCTCACTCATCTGGTCATTTTGCACTTTGGAGGCAATATATTGACAAGAATTTCACAACTTTTTGACAAATACATCGATGTATTGATTAAAGCCATACCTAGCACCTCTGAAGACGAAAATCTTACGGATCTGAAAGATGTCCCTTTTAGAGCTGAAACAGATTCTCAGCAGCTTGCATTATTAGGAACTGCTTTCACTATTGCTGAGGAACTATTGCCAATGGTAGTATCCAAAATAAGGAACATTTTGAATGAAAGCAAGGAAGCAGGAATTGGACCTGTGGAAAATGTAATGCCTTCCGCAAATAACACATTGGAGTCTAAAGATTGGAGGCGTCAGCTTCAGCATTCCCTCGACAAACTTAAGGATCATTTTTGCCGACAATATGTTGTTAGTTTTATCTACTCCAGAGATGACAAAACACGATTAGATGCACAGACTTATTTACAAGAAAAAGAGGAGGGTTTGTTTTGGGATTCTGATCCACTTCCATCACTACCATTTCAGGTTATCCTCAGTCAGCCGATGAAAACTTTCTTAAGTCATTCTACATGTTACACACTTGAAGTGATTTTCCTTTACATGCCTTTTCTGATTACTTTTAGCAACATGGTGATCTGTCATTACATCTCTGAGTAAGTAATTTGAGATTTATCTCTTTTGCATCATTTTTTATACTCATCTTTTTTTATTCGAGAAAAGTGCATTACCTTTGGAGATTGTTCTGGAGGGGAAAATCTTTTACTAGAATATTTTTTCTTTGTCTATCTCTAATTATTTATTTACTTATTTTGGTCTTGTTGCTTGCTACTTTTTTTGTTTGTGCTTATTGGAATATTTATTTTGATCAGAAAGGCAAGGAACTAACTTTCCTTTTCTGTTCACATAGGAAAATTTTTTTTTACTTAGTATGACCGTTTGCTTCCTAAATTCCTGGAATGATGAATTTTTTGTTCTGTTCAGTGAGTATGGACTCCATATTTCTGCTACGCACATAATTGCGGGCAGCAAATCAGAGGCCTCAAGATTTAGAGGTCCTGGGATCAAATCCCCTTTCCTCCTCTCCGCTTCTTAAATCCCGCTCCTCCCCTACTAAATTAAAAAAAAAGAAAAAGAAAAGCCGATTAGAAGGATTCATTTTTGTTTTAGTCATCTATAAGCATATTAGAATGATTCAATTTTGTTTTAGTCATCTACTTTGCAAATATAGTAGAAGAAGAATTCTTGTTTTGGACCTCTTTATTTTGATTTTTGGAGACTAATGATTTTTGTTTGAGGTATATTCAGGCACTATTTGGGAAGCTGCAGCAATTTGGAATTGTAGCTGGAGATGTTTTACTGGGAAGAGAAAAATTACAAAAAGGCTTACTAGCTCGTCTAACAGAGACACTGGTGCTATGGTTAGCAGACGAGCAGGAATTTTGGGGTCACCTAGAGGATGATTCAACTCCTCTAAGGCCTTTAGGGCTGCAGCAGGTATATTTTATCTTGGCTGCTTGTTTTCTTCTAATCCTATTGAAATTAATGAAATGAAAATGGAATTAATTTGAAGATACATGATGGCATGGAAGACAGTACAACTGAATCATTTGTAACCATTGAAATGACCAAATTTGAAAAAGCAAAGCAAAAAGACCCAATGTTTCCTTTTCTGATTGGAAATAGTGGAGCTTACACACCTTCTAATTGCAACTGATGGAAGAGTTTGCTGAAAAAAATGCTGGCAATGGCAATGGTGTTGATTTTTGCACCAGACAGCCCTCATTTATATAAACTGTGTACTAATGATTTTTATGGTCAAAACATGAATCTGCAGACAAAATTCAGTGAATAGCATTTCATCCTGTTCTGGGGAGTATTGTCTTTACAAGTACTTGACTTTGAACAAAGATGGACAAGACCTTGTGTTAAATAAATCCATCATTGGATCTCAGTCATGGGGCTGAAATATGGTCTGGAAGAGAGTTTTCAATACAGCTGCAATATTACAATCGGTCATCTCAGACCAGTTCTCAAGCATGCTATTTTTTTCTTACATAACTTGGTTATTTGATTTACACCTCCAAGTTTCATAACTATATCATTTCTCTTTGCAAATTTTAGTTTAAGTTGATATATTATAGCCTTCTCTGATTTTCTTATTTCTATCTGTTCGCCTTTTTGTAAGCCAAAATATATTTTGTCCTGCTAGTTTCATTTTACCTTTACTCTTAACTGAGCTTAAAGTTGGAAAAGTCAATTGCAGCATGGAACCTTGGAGGTCCATTTGCAATACAATTCTCTCTTTTCAAAATTTTTATAAAAGAAATGCAGTTTTAATGTAAATCTGCTTTCTGAGAAACAGTTTTTAAGCTGCTTTGAAAAAGCTAAAGCATATGAGAAACAGCTCCTTAGCCTTAGCTCGATAAACATGTATTAGCAGAAATGCTTTAGTAATGCTGCTCTCATTCACTCTTGTATGGGCTCCTGTTGTGCAGAAAATATATATTAAACGGGATTTAGAATCAGACAGTTCCAGGAGGATTTGGATTGGGGTATTAATGTCATCTTAGTCTGTATGTGCTAATATAACCGAACTTACATAACAAACTTAGATTTGAAAACTTCTATCGCTCAGCTTGTTTATGCTTCTGTGTGTATATCTATGTAGATTTTAATCATTAAAAAGCATTAAGGCCGAGAGTAGCATATCTGTGGGTGGTAAACATTCCTGCTATACGTCCACAAGGTTAGGCAAGCAGGAAGATGGAGTAAAGAAATCGAATCTTTATCTAATACATGAGTGGCTTTTACCTGGACTCAGAAAATAACAAGAAAATAAAAGATGAGAAAAGAAAGAGGAAGGGTTTTGATCTGATCCCATACCCAGGATTACAACTTGGTTATATTATTAAATGTTTCAGGCCAAATGAAGCCAAAAGTTCGAAATATTTCATCAAACCAAAATAATTTTGAGGTTTGAGAATTTATAAGGACACTGCAAATTAGTTATATGTCTATAAAGTCAGTTCTGTTTGGTTGGCCATCAGTGATCTGCATTAGGTTAGTTAGTTTATCTAATGCTTGTCAAAACTCCGACTGTTTTGGAGCAGAAATTGCTCAGAACTATGCTTGCTACAAGAGAAATCGAGATACATTTGGAACTATTGATTTTTATTGTCTCTCTTTCTGAATCAAGCTTTACTTTAAGTTAGCAAAAATCTTAGGAGCTGGAAATGTATTACAAACGTGGAAGTAATGTTTCGATATTCAAACTTGACTAGAGAATGCTGATTAGGTGATTTTTGCAAAGAAGGAATATTTGAGGAAGGTGTAAATGGGACGAAATAGATGGAAACTGGATGCATCCAATTTTGAATAGTAAGAGTACTATTTATTTGAAGTGAGATGACCTTTTCTCGTGAAATATATGAATCTTGGGATGAAGCATTGATTGTGGAATACTGAAATAGTATGTCAATAGTGACTCTCATGGGACCTTACTTTCTCTCTAGGGAAGAGGTCAAAGATGATATCTTCATCAAGCAAGCAAGAGAAGGAAATGATATTATGAAGAAGTTTCTGTAGTTTGTACTTAATTTGAGCACCACATTGGTGGTGGACTGTTTATGCTTATGACCTATTGGTTGGCTATGGATGGTTTCTATGATTTTGGCACCTTGATCATTGAGCTCTAACTGAGTCGTTTTTGCAGCTGTCTCATTAGGAACAGCTTGTCTTTAGCCATCACATGTTACTTTCAGTACTCTAGAATAATTTAAACCTTTCCCTCTCCATGACAGTTGATTTTAGATATGCACTTTACTGTGGAGATTGCACGCTTTGCTGGGTATCCAAGCAGAAATCTACATCAGGTAGCATCATCCATAATGGCTCGTGCATTCAGGGCATTTTCTGCCAGAGGCGTGGATCCTCAAAGGTAATAATTATACTTTGATGATGAAAATCCTGTTGCACTGGCTTATCTTATACTAACAGGAAAGCGCTTTCTTGTCAGTGCCCTACCTGAGGATGAGTGGTTTGTGGAGACTGCAAAAGGTGCAATAAACAGACTTCTTCAAGGAGCATCTGGTTCAGATACATCAGACGAGGATCATATCATCATGCATGATGATGGTATCTCGGACCCTGATGCATCACCATCTTCCCTTTCATCTATGGATGGCTCCGGCTCTGAGTCATTTGCCTCTGCAGAAATGGGTGATCTGGAAAGCCCCGTCTTCTCGGATACCGAGAGCTGATTCATTCAAGCTGTTAACTTAGTCTGGAACGATTGTAGAGAGAATTTTGTTGAAGATCTATATGCCTGTGATAGTCTCTCTGTTATGTATGTGTTAATGATGCTGTTATAGGATAGCTTGCCAGATAGATGACACTCATTGCATGTTTAGTAGCTCCAGAATTAAATTAAGCATCAGGAATATAAGCAATCGATCTTGTACAAGTGCCGTTAAACACTTGAGTTGTAGGATTATTATTACTATTAGAGCATTATTAGAGCAAATGGCGCCGAATGTCATCAAATTATCGGCTTTTGACCATTTTTTGTCACTTAAAACTTTTTTGTTTGCAAAAAATGTCACTCAACCGTTAAAAGTGCAACTTTTTGGTCATTCTGTTTGATTCAGGCGTTAATGCAAATAGAATGGGAAGGGGAGGGATTAAAATGTCTTTGAAATCCTGGAGGGACAATGTGAAAAGATAGAAAATTGTCCTGGGGTAAAAACATAAACATCAAAGAATTAGATACTTTAGCTAAATTGCATTAATGTCCTTGAACTAAAACTAATTTGCAAACAAAGGTCCTCCAATGGACAGGTCGTACCCATCAATCATCTACCATCAACAACGGTCCAAAGAACAAAGTTAGAAATCGATGTAAAGATCATCTGACTCCAAATAAACCCCCAAAGAAAGATATTTCCATAAACCCCAATAAAAAACGCAATCAAAACAGAGGATTAAACTCAAAAAATTCTCCAGCCTCGTGTCTAGCAGTCTAAGATGACGGTGCAGCCACCGTCTCTGTGGCCCATCCAAAATGATCGCATAGATCTCTCTTTCATTCTCCAATGGCAAGGGAGATTGGCTGGGGTGACAGTGGTCAGAAAGCTCAAACCCTATACATGCAAGTCGCATGCATCCCTTTCCGTCTATCTTTCATATCTGGATCAGACTGAATGATAAAAATATGGGATAATTTCACAAACCTCCATTGAGGTTTTTCATGATATTATTTGGCTTTCTTAAGATTTTTAAAATTTCACTTACCTCTCTTATATTGATATTTCTTATATCTTATATTGATATTTCTTATAATATTTTAGCTCCGTTGAATGAAATACAAGAAAGACAAAACTTTTATTCTAAGGGAAAATTACCAATTTAGTCCCTAAACCTTTTTTTCGTCGATTTAATCCCTATACATTATTTATAGCCAATTTAATCCCTAAACTTATATTTCAGTTCCAATCAAGAAGTTTAGCGGCGGCGCCACCACATAATTTCCATCAGCTTCCCAATCGAGCAACCCAGAAGGAGTATTTTAGGGACTTCAATCCTGGAACTTTAACCAAAATTAACCGAAACAAAAGTCTTATAAGAAATACCCACCCAAAACCCAAAATGAAAAAAAAAATTTTCTTGGACAAAAACTAGGGCTTTAGTCAATGATCTGCTAAACAAAATCAAAGTAGAGCGTGACGAATAAGGAATCGGAGGGTGTAAGAAATCGAAAGATGGAGGTAGTGGGGGACAACATGCACGAAAGATGTAATATTGAGGAGAGGAAGTCAAACAAATCAAGTAAATTTAAGGACTACAATGTTGTCTGTTTTGTTATGTTAATAGCTTAATCATGGTTGGTAGGGATTATATGTCAAACAGTAGAGATTTTACTGCAACTGATGGTGGTTTAATTTTTTTTTTTTTTGCCGTTTTTTGTGAAAATGGGTTATGTGGTCCCTAACCCTTAACTTCAATTTGTAATGTTGCTTTCATGTTTTGAAAAAGGTAGACAACACTATGCAGAATCATGTGCTTGTAAATTAGCAAATTGTGGGTGTAAATTATTTTAATTTGTTTGAAAATTAAACAGGTGCTGAGTCGGATGTGTTTAATCTATATATCTTCTATGGTGGGGCATACTTTGAAAAACCAGAAAGAAAATATTTGGGTGGTAGCATGGAGCTTTTTGAGGGGGTTTTGATCTCAAAAATAAATATGGCTACTGTGAGAGATTTTGGCTACTTACTTGGGTGTCATGCAGATGCCAGTTATAGGTATAGAATCCCTACTGAAGATGGTGGGTTGAGACTTAGGCAAATAGATGTTGAAGAGGATGTAATATACATGACTGGCATAGGTAAACAAATTGAGAAAGTTGAACTTTATGTTGTTCATGAATTTCATATTAGATCCATAGATCCTAGTTCATACCACTCAACTGTTGACAGTGAAACTAAGAAAGAAAGTGAGGATTTGTGGAATGTGGTCATCACATTTGATGACTTCATTGAGAATGAAGAACTTCCAATTCATGTTCTTGTCCAAGAATTGAACAATAGTAAAGGGAGAGGTCCTGAAACTGAAGAAGAGGATGGTGTTGAGGCTGAAAATGAGGTAGAATCCAAGTCAGGTGATGATGGTAAAGGATTTCATGATAGTGACTGCGATTTTAGTAAAGATGAGGATGACATAATATTTAAGAATTGTACTGCTACTATTGACAATGCAATTGATGGCCAGATTGTCATAGATAATGCTGGTGTTGGAAAGAAAGCTGCTATACCAAATGCTGAAGAGAAGAAAGTACCAGTATAGACACATAGGCAAGAACAGGCAAAAGTAAAAAAAAGTATTGCTGCTGACTTTGACTTTGATGTTTATGACGGGGACCAGATTCCTGTCCAAGAGGAATCAGATTCCATGAACACAGAGGAGTTACATAGTTGTCATAATTCCTCAGATGAAAACACTTCAAGAAGTAAGCCAAAATATGTGAGGTTCAGGCTAGAAGTTGACATGAAGGATCCTAAATTGTTTGTTGGTTTACTGTTTGACACGAATATGCTATTTAAGAGAGTAGTTGGCAGTTGAATTATATTCTGTGAAGTGGGGTAAGGAGCATAGTTGGGAGAAGAATGACAAGGGAAGGATTAGGGCAAAATGCAAGAATTGAAAATGCAAGTGGTTTATTTATGCTGCAAAAGAACCAGATTCTGATGCATTTGTAACTAGAATAATGGGACCAGAACATCAGTGTGGTAGAACTTTCTATCACAAACGTGCAAACTCAGATTTTTTGGCTAGACATTACATGGAGTTTTTGCGCATAAATAGAAAAGTTACAGTTGATGCATTTAAAGAAAAAGTGCATAAGGAGTTGAATGTAAATATCACAAAGGATCAGGTTTGCAAGACCTTTGCAAAAGCCAAAATCTTGATTGAAGGGAAGTATCGGCAACAATACACAAGAATTTGGGACTATTGTGAGGGATTGTTGAGCTCAAATCCAGGCTCCACAGTGCATGTTGAGACAGAAGTTGATGAGGATAGTGGAAAAGAAAGATTCCACAGGCTGTATATTTGTTTTGCAGCCTTGAAAAAGGCTTTAAAGAAGGTTGCCACCCTGTACTTGGTGTTGATGGCTGCCATCTAAGAGGACCACACTCGGGAGTACTCTTGACTGCTGTAGGGCTTGATGCTAATGATTGCATCTATCATATTGCCTATGTAGTTGTGGAGACTGAAAACAAGATGTCTTGGAAATGGTTCATCGAGTTCTTAAAGTTTGATCTTAAAATCCATGATCAGAAAAGATGGACATGTATTAGTGACAGACAAAAGGTTGTATGATGTCGTTCAGCCAAACATTTTATATTTTCTAATACTATTGTTGCAAAAAAGTGCATGTTTAGACTAATTTGTGAATTTTTTTTGTAATTTATATGACAGGGATTGGGTTCTGCAATCCAAGAAATTCTTCCAGGAGTGGAGCATAGACATTGCGTTAGACATCTATACAACAACTTCAAAAAGCACCATCCTAATGAAACACTTAAGGGTATGTTTTGGGCATGTCCAAGGTCCTCATATGTCAATAAGTTTGAAGCTGAAATGGAGGTGTTGAGGTAGTATGATGAGAGTGCACACAAATGGTTGGTCGATAACATATCACCCAACCATTGGTCAAGATCACATTTTAGGACTACTTGCACGTGTGATATATTTCCTAAAAAATATTTTGGACTTTCTTATAACTTGTCCTTGAAATTTTTCAAGGTGTCAATTACTCATCAAAATCCTTCTAAGTGGTTGACTTTGACTAGATTTAATTTACCCACGTTCTTTACTGTCTCACCACAACTTCGATATAGAGAAATATGGACCATTATTAAATATCACTTTAATTTTTAATCTACATATTTTGGTATAAATTTTTATTTATTTATTTTTTCGTTAAATGGTTATTAAGAACAAGGATAATGTTGTCAATTTGTGACCTTTGATTGAAATATTTAATCTTGTCAAGCCGATAGGGAAGGTAAGTGAGATTTTAAAAATTGCAGGGGAACTGAGTGATATTATGAAAACTTTCAGAGGAGATTTCTGAAATTATCCATAAAAATATTACACTTTTAATAGTTGGGTGACATATTTGGCTGAAAAAAAAGGTTTACTGATCAAGAGTAGTCCAAGCTAATAGTTTAATGGTATTTAGTGCCATTTGCTCTTATTATTATTATTAATATTATTAGTATTGCTAATATTAATATTACTATTATTAGTAATATTATTATTAGTATTACTATTATTACTATTGCTATTATTAGTATTATTCGTATTATTACTAATGCTATTATTAGTATTACCACTATTACTAGAATTGCTATTATTATTATTATTATTATTATTATTATTATTATTATTATTATTATTATTATTACTACTCCTATTATTATTGTTATTGCTATTCCTATTACTATTGCTTATTGCTATTGCTATTACTATTACTATTACTATTACCGCTACTACTACTACTACTGTTGTTGTTGTTACTACTACTACTACTACTATTATTACTATTTACGTGCACACCTTTAGCTATTAGATGAGTAAATTGAAAAAAAAATTAAATGAAAGTTGAGGAAGGGACTGTATGGAACTCTCAGAAAATATTAGGTAAAATTAAATGGTTTCATGTCCCCCACTTATTTGTTGTTAAAATAGGTGGGGTACTATCGGAGTAATTCAATAAAAAAATACAATTATTATTCAATGATTTTCAATTACAAATTTGATAACACAAATGAGAACTTTTGTAATGCTATTTTGATAAAAATTTGACCGTTATACATGGCATTACAAACTATAGTGTTTTGAAACTAAAATTTTGTATAATCATTAGATTTAATGTCAATTGTCAAGGTTGTACTCCTATAATATTCTAACTATAAATATATATTCAAACAACATATATCTTACATTATAACACCTATCTTTCTTACTCTTGATAAGGAGATTCTTGTCCTATATTATACTACTTAACAAGTGTTAGGTATATTATACTTGTTTTAATGGTGTTATGTTAGGTTTTTGTCTAACCCATTGGTGTATATTAGGGTAAACTACACTCAGAGATAGGTTAGAGGTGAGGTGCTAAAATTTACTGTATCACATAATACTCTGTAGGTGCAAAACATTTTAAAGAGGGCAATCTAATCTGTGTCTCAACTCATGCAGTTGAACTTTTTTATGGTACAAAAGTTTTACATTTTTTCATGCAATATTGAGGTAAGATAATCTAATTCATTTTCTAATTGAATGTAATTTGAGAAGTATTCATATTCACGTAGTTATATTTGGCCCAAAACCAACACCAACTCCCAATATTTCCCTAATATGAGCTAGGTGATTAGAACGGCAAGATATAAATGGAGAGGGGAGAATGAGTTCAACCATTAACTGATCCAAAGCAGGAACCTTTTAAGAGGAGGCTGATATTGATTGCTATTCACTCCTTGGGGTAATTGAGAATGAATAAATTTTGCTAACAAGGGAGTCAGTTATTTCCTCTGTGCAATCTTCAATATTTCCATGTCAATTCATCCACATGTCATAATTGCGATATTTTGCTTTGTTTTCTAGCAAAAAAAAAAAAAAGAAAAAAAAAAAAGATTGTGACTTTTGTTCATTTCACAGTAGAATTCACGAAAAGCAATTTAAAGAAAGAAAAAAAAAACTTGATTGTGACTTCTGTTTTATTTTACAATAGGAATGACCAATACGAATGTCTAAGATCTTTTAGGTCAATTATACTGTCTCGACTCCTAAGCTCTCACCTAAAATGAGCTAAGTGATATAATCGGAGAGTGGAGAGTGAGTTCAACAGTTGACTGATACAAAGTAGGAACATATTTCAATTTTCCCTAGAATCGTACCCGCTAATAGACATTGACCGGCAAACGTGGTTCTGGGATCATGGCAAGTGATATCCTTGGATGAGTTGTGAGTCCATATAATTCTTCCATGCAAATTTCTTCTGGTTTCATGCCATGAGGCAATTTCCAGTTGAATCCATGCAACAAGTTGGCCAACGTTGATCGAACAAGCTTGATTCCAAGGTTGTAGCCTGGACACCTCCTTCGACCTGAGCCAAATGGCAATAGCGCAAAATTTTGTCCCTTCATGTCAATATCCTTCTCCAAAAACCTCTCTGGAATGAATTCTTCAGGAGAATCCCAATACTTTGAGTTCCTCCCGATACTCCATGTGTTTATAAACACCGTTGTTCCTTTAGCAATGTGATAACCAGCTACAGTGCAATCCTCAATGGCATAATGGGGTGCAAGCAGCGTTGCCAGCGGATGTAACCTAAAAGTTTCCTTTATGATCGCCTCTAGAAAAGGCAGTTTTGAGAAATCAGCCTCTTCCACCCACTTATCTTTCCCTATCACTCTATCAAGCTCTTCAGTTGCCTTTCGAATTAGACGTGGATGTTTGAGAAGTTCATTCATTGCCCATTCTACCGTGGTAGCTGAGGTATCTGTACCACCAGCTAGTAAGTCCTGGACATGATCAAATATTGGTAAAGTTAGTCCTGCCCTGATCCTGAATTGGTGAAGTATCATGCTTCACAACAGATTGAATCAGAAGAAAGCAGTTATGTTTAATGGCACATTATCCTAAGCAAAACTGCTAGATTTGAGATTCGGTAAGTTAAAAAGAGGTAAAGAGATCTAGAAATTTCATTAAACCACAAGAAGAAATAGCACCTGAATTAGCCCTTTTATCTGATCTCTGGTGAGTTTGACCTGGAGATCAGGATCTTCAGCATATTGCAATAGAATGTCCACCATGTCCTTGGGGATAAAATCTCTCTGTTTTCCTCTTGGCCTGGCGATCATCAAGCACATGGTTATGGAATCTATCAAATTTCTTGTAAAGTTCTTTCATTTGCTTAATGTAACCCTGGAGATCAAATCTATCGAGCCACGGTATCCAATCCCCTATATTGAACACACCACCCAGCAAAAACCATGTATCTATCATCTCTTGGAACTCTTCAAAGGTAACTAGAGATCCATCCCCTTCAGATTGGGCAAAGAACTTGTTACTCAAAACCATTTGGCATGAAGTGGAGAGGGTAAGACGCATTAGATGATCTCTCATAACTATTGGCTTTCCTGAGAGAGCATACAAACGAGAAATGAAAGCATGCCTTTCTTCAATACGTATGCTCTCGAAGAAGTCAAGTGGTTTTTGACTAAATATTTGGGTTAGATAAATTTTACGACCTTGTCGCCAGAATGGAGCATAAGGTGCCCATGACACGTCGGAGTAGTTATAGCTAGTGTATTTGCCAGCAGCAGTTGTAGGCCGAGAGGCGAAGATGTTGTCATGCGTTTGCAAGAATTCTTTTGCCATTTCAGGGGATGAAGCTACTACAACAGGGCTGGAACCAAGTTTTAGTTGCATGATTTCTCCATATTTCCGGGACAGTAAGTGTAAAGATTGATGTGGGATTGAACCTAGGAGGTTCAAGTTGCCAATAATAGGCCATGGTTTTGGTCCTGGTGGATGATTTAACTTCAGGCGTTTGTGAGTGGATATTTTTGAGAGAAAAGCCCATGCAACAATCCCTGCCAAGGCTAAGAGCAGCCAAGTGCTTTCCATCCGGGCTGAATAGTAAGTTATGGCAGTGAACTCCTTTGGGGTTCTAAATGCCGAACTTCAGTGGGGGTTTTATGTACATGGTAAAGTTTGACAAGGTTAATCCGTGGCACATACATTGAATTCGAATTTTTTCTTCGAATAAAAGATTTAAAAACTAAGAAAACCAGTGTATATACATGGTAGATAAGATTAAATAGGAAAATATATAAATGCAAAGAAGGGTAATAATTATTAATATGTGTATATACATGGTAGATTAGGTGAATTCGTTAAGATATATTTCGTGCTATATTTTTGAAAATGTAAAATTAATTAGGAAAGTGAATAAATATAAGAGATGATAAGTAAGATTAAGTAGGAAAAGTATATAAATATAATGGAGGATAATAATTATTAATATGTGTATATATATATTAGATTATGTGAATTTTAGATTTATCAATAAATGCACAATGGACACCCGTGAGAAAACCCTATTATGAAAAATTGGAAAGGAAAATGGTTATAAAAAATTTATCAGTCCACTCTTCTTTGAACCTGTTGTAGTTGTAACCACTCTTCCCTTCCCTTCCCTTCCCTCCTGTCTCCTTCCCTTTCCTATGCTGCGGCGTTCTGGCGTGGAAAAATATGTCGCTGCCGCAAGGCCCGCAACGGTAACACAACAATCACAGAAAGAAATTTGTTGATTGGTGAATAAGATGATACATGGAGATATTTGTTCATTTAGTGGGGTTCCACTATCGAAAATTTCAAAGATTTGGTATGGCTTCGTTGAAAAGTAAGATTTCTATATTGGTGAATCATTTATGTTTGAAAAGTAAGATTTGGCTTGACTAAATTCAATGTTTGGAAAATGTTTATGACATCAAGTGTACACTGCATGCATGATGCATCCCTTCCGAGTTCATGGGCTTTGCCCAAAAAAGAAAAAAAGTGTGATATGGATTCAACTTGTAAGTATATATAATTTTATACCATTTGCCAACTAGTATATAATTTTTTTTTTTACAACCACATCAGCAGCTAGCACTATTGGTGTTACACAAATATTTACACCTCAATCATCAGTAAGGTAAGCCAGAACACTCATCTATTGAAACACACATAACGTTGGAATTGACAGCTTACCCTATTAACCGGACAAGGGGCACAGACGATTGCAGGTGCAACCGTTCCTAAAGATTTTGACCATTTTTAACAGCACGTAAATTTAATTGCACACGTCATAATTTTGTTTGTACAACGTGTAATTTTAGTACAAAATTTTATGAATTTCACACACGATGTGAAAATCGATACATAACTTGTGATCTGGATCACACAATTTGTTGAAACCAAATCATGGCCATTAACAGCTCAGGAGAATGACCGCTCCTGTCCCGCTCCCCTATTAACCTAGATTGTTCGAGAGGACATCTTGGTGACTTTCAGATGAGGCTACTTTTCCCAGATGGTAAATCATGATGGACTATCTTACAAAACATTAAACGAGTTCATGGAAAAGTTAAATGAATATGTGCTTGCGGAACTGTGATTTCAAGGGTTAGACTGCGACAAGATGATGACTTCCATTTGTCTTGTTGCAGGATTTGTTTGTACGCGGTTGAAAAATGTGGCATCGATAAGACGAACCGTGAGTTGATGGCATTTCACTATGCTAACTTTAATTATTTCTCGATTGTTGTTTTCTTTACTGGAGATAGAGATACAAAAGTTTCTCTGCCAAATCAAGTTGCACCCCAATTTGCCATGTTCTTGGCCACTTTCTTTCACATGAGATGAGAGCAGGGTTTAAAAAAGGGTGCATTTTTCTTTTGTGATTTGGCAAATCTACTTCCGTCTCAATATCATTTGGATAGAGTATTATTTAAAATATTATTTAAAATAATTATTATAATATTTTTATGATATGATGTATGTGAAATAAAAAGATAATTAAAAATATAAAAATATGAGCTGAAAAATATGTTTATGATGCAAATAAAATATTATTTAAAATAATTTTACTATCCAAAAAAGTATTACTTCATTAGGAGTTTCTGATTCAGGTGGAATGCCACTTCAGTTGCAAGAGAGGAGGAATTGAACAAAAAAAGCAAAAAATTATTAAATTGGAAACAGATACATTGTGGGGCGGTATATATATATATATATATATATATATATATATGATAAAAAATTATTGAAAATGTAAGAAATAATTGAGAAATGTATTTATGATGTAAATAAAATATTATTTGAGAAAAAAATTGTACCCAAAGAAATCCATTACTGTGCATCCTTTCTCCTTTTGACGCTTCTAAGAAATATACAGGAAGTGATAGAATTGGAGTTCTCACGGTTACTTCGCATGTAGACTGACCGAGTTTTCTTGCTCTATGATCAGGTTTAAAGCCCAAGAATGAGCATAAGTGGGAGAGACTGTAAAGTTGAAATCTGTTCCAGTAAGCTGTGCCAACTCTGCTTTCGTAAATGTCACCTTGTTTGTTTGTCAAATTTTTGAGATGTTATTTTCTCTGTGCAATCTACAATATTTCCATGTCAATTCTTCCACATGTCATAAATGCGATATTACGCTTTGTTTTCCAGCGAAAAGAAAGGGAAAAAAAAGATTGAGAACATATTTCAACAGTTGACCGATACAGAGTAGGAACATATTTCAATTTTCCCTTGAATCGTACCCGCTAATAGAGATTGACAGGCAAACGTGGTTCTGGGATCATAGCAAGTGAAATCCTTGGATGAGTTGTGAGTCCATAGAGTTCTTCCATGCAAATTTCTTCCGGTTTCATGCCATGAGGCAATTTCCAGTTGAATCCATGCAACAAGTTGGCCAACGTTGATCGAACAAGCTTGATTCCAAGGTTATAGCCTGGACACCTCCTTCGACCTGAGCCAAATGGCAATAGCGCAAAATTTTGTCCCTTTACGTCAATATCCTTCCCCAAAAACCTCTCTGGAATGAATTCTTCAGGAGAATCCCAATACTTTGAGTTCCTCCCTATACTCCATGTGTTTATAAACACCGTTGTTCCTTTAGCAATGTGATAACCAGCTACAGTGCAATCCTCAATGGCATAACGGGGTGCAAGCAGCGTTGCCAGCGGATGTAACCTAAAAGTTTCCTTTATGATCGCCTCTAGAAAAGGCAGTTTTGAGAAATCAGTCTCTTCCACCCACTTATCTCTCCCTATCACTCTATCAAGCTCTTCAGTTGCCTTTCGAATGAGACGTGGATGTTTGAGAAGTTCATTCATTGCCCATTCTACCGTGGTAGCTGAGGTATCTGTACCACCAGCTAGCAAGTCCTGGACATGATCAAATATTGGTAAAGTTAGTCCTGCCCTGATCCTGAATTGGTGAAGTATCATGCTTCACAACAGATTGAATCAGAAGAAAGAAGACACTTATCTTTAATGGCACATTATCCTAAGCAAAACTGCTAGCTTCGAGATTCGGTAAGTTAAAGAGGTAAAGAGATCTAGAAATTTCATTAAACCACGAGAAGAAATAGCACCTGAATTAGCCCTTTTATCTGATCTCTGGTGAGTTTGACCTGGAGATCAGGATCTTCAGCATATTGCAATAGAATGTCTACCATGTCCTTGGGGATAAAATCTTTCTCCGTTTTCCTCCTGGCCTGGTGATCATCAAGCACATGGTTATGGAATCTATCAAATTTCTTGTAAAGTTCTTTCATTTGCTTTATGTAACCTTGGAGATCAAATATGTCGAGCCACGGTATCCAATCCCCGATATTGAACACACCACCCAGCCAAAACCATGTATCTATCATCTCTTGGAACTCTTCAAAGGTAACTAGAGATCCATCCCCTTCAGATTGGGCAAAGTACTTGTTACTCAAAACCATTTGGCATGCACTGGAGAGGGTAAGACGCATTAGATGATCTCTCATAACTACTGGCTTTCCAGATAGAGCATACAAACGAGAAATGAAAGCACGCCTTTCTTCAATACGTATGTTCTCGAAGAATTCAAGTCGCTTTGGATTAAATATTTGGGTTAGATAAAGTTTACGAGCTTGTCGCCAGAATGGACCATAAGGTGCCCATGTCATGTCGGAGCAGTTGTAGCTAGTATATTTGCCAGCAGCAGTTGCAGGCCGAGAGGCGAAGTTGAAGTCATGTGTTTGCAAGAATTCTTTTGCCATTTCAGGGGATGAAGCTACTACAACAGGGCTGGAACCAAATTTTAGTTGCATGATTGCTCCATATTTCTGGGACAACAAGTGTAAGGATTGATGTGGGATTGAACCGAGGAGGTTCAGGTTGCCAATAATAGGCCATGGTTTTGGTCCTGGTGGATGATTTAACTTTAGGCGTTTGTGAGCGGATAGCTTCGAGAGAAAAGCCAATGCGACAATCCCTGCAAAGGCTAAGAGTAGCCAAGTTTCCATCAGGGCTGAATAATAAGTTATGGCAGTGAACTCAGTGGGGGTTTTATGCACATGGTGAAGTTTGATAAGGTTGATCTGTGCCACATGCATTGAATTCAAATTTTCTCTTTGAATAATTTTAGAAAATTTTCACTTTTGCAACTTCTGAAAATTTCACTGACCTCTCCTAAATCAATGTAACATGTTCAGTAACTAGGAGCAAAATAAGAGTAAAAGATTCACTTGAGTAGACAGAGCATATTTTATTTCAAAATTGCCCTTTTAGCTATCTTATTTGTCCGTTCATTGCCCAATATCCATATATTTTGAAATTGCTAAGGGCTAAATTTGTGATATTTTTGAATGTGTTTCACAGTGTTTTTGAGTCAATTTGTAAGATTAAATGGTATAAGTTGTCCAATTTTTGTCTCTAACTTGCACATTGAGTTGATAGATGAATTTGTTGTGATTTTGGTATTTTGCTTGCAAAATCTCTTTATTTTTGTAGGTAAAATGATCAACTTCAATTGGAAGCAAAATTGGCGAGAATTAAAATGTTGAGAAGTCACAACAATGGCTAAAAGAAGTGGTGCAAGTCAAGGATGAAAAGGAAAAAAAAAAAAAAGAATCCGTCGAGGGATTCTTTGTTGTTTTTGCCAGAAATCTTGGGTAGAATTTTATTTATCACATGTTCTGCACAATTCTTAGAAGAATCCTCACAAAAACTTGACAAGTGCGAGGTATATACATAATAATTAAGCTCAATTCGTAGTCCCTAGTTTCAAAGTGTGATAATTACATTTGAAATTTACAATTCTTGGATGTCTCCGATGACATCTTATATAACACTAGTAAAAGCACAATAATCATTTGACACAAGAAAATTAGTGTCTTATATTTAATCTCCAACGTCCAATTTCAAAACACACTATCTCCGCTTTCTTCAATTGCACTGTACTGTTACTATTGCGACAACCCAAAACCCCTGATCGTTACAAAATGCCACATTTCAGATTTTTTTCTGTACAGAATCCAGTGAATTGATTAGGAAGTTGTTTGTTTCCCATTTATTTCATTAAAGATATAGAATAGAAGCATGAGTGAAACTAACACAAAAGCAAATGAGGTATGTCTACATTAAATTGTTCTACTACACCACCTAGCATAATTGAAACAGCCATGGCTTGTTTGGATTAAATATCTGGCATACTTTTTCCAACATTTCATTATTGGTTCGTTTAAAATAACAAAAGTATTGTCCATGGACACATGCCAACATTTGGCATTGGAATTTTACTAAAATATCTAGTCTGTTAGGATAGGAGATTATTTGAAAAGAAAATCTTAGAATGACAATGTCGTACTTTTGATATGTGATATATGTGAAATATAAATATAATTGACAGGTTGTCGAAGCCTGTACAATAATAAAAACCTGCTCAACTAAAGTTAATTTTTGTAAATAGTGGTAAGCAGAGTCGAATGCACAGGGACTGGGAGTAACTGTTTCTTTTCAAATCCACAGTAACAAAGGGGGTGTTTTTGTGCAGAAGGTGACAATCAAAGAAATTCAAATAAAATCTAAGAAACTATTAAAAATTAAATAACAAGTTACTAAAATCAAATGAATGATAACTAAGGCCCTAGCCAAGAAATAACTTCAGCAATGGTGCACCTAATTGATCATCGAAGCAAAAGCAATTCCAATTATTTATCAATAAATAGGTTATAACTACCAAACAAGCAATGACAGTCAACCCCTCCTTACTGTGTTGGTGATTAAGGTACGCCCGTTAATCACTGCTCTAATTAGGAAATAATCCTAGGTACGCCCGTAAGATTTAATTTTCCAATTGCCTTACGTATTAGAGGAGTCCTATTCTAACCAAATAACACACTACCAGGGTTATTTTAGGTTAGCCCGCGTATTCTCCTGACACAAATCTAATCATGCCAGTTGTCACTATTTTAAGGCAATTAAACAATTACGGATTTAAATGCCCCAATTGACAATAGGTTACCCAATTAACTAATTATCCGGATCCAAAACAATCAATTAATTAAATAATCATAAGTACTGCAATCAAGGAATATGCGAATACCAATAAATAAAAGGGAAGGATAAAATTAAATCGATCTCACAATTTTTAGATGAGTCAGAGCCTCCGTTGTTTCTTGACTAGAAAAGGAGATTTAGTTCATCCCGAATAAGAAAAATCCATACAAAATTGCAGCAACAATTGTGGCCATCGTCTCCAAGAATTGGGAAAATTCAATTCGTCGAAGGAATAAAGAAAAGCAAAGTTGCAGAGGATGATTTAATGTCTCCACTTGTCTGCTCATACGAAGGAAGAAAAAGAAACTGCTAAAAGCTAGAAGGAAAGAAAGTCAAACTTCTCCCAATTGTTTCTCCTCACATGCCTGGAGAATAACTACCAAAGCTAAGAAGAAAAAGTCAAAGTAAAGCTAAGCTAAAGGAGACAAAAATCCTCTACTCCTTATTCTAACTTCTATCTAATTCCTATATTCATCCTACTGTGCGGCGGCCTCCCGAGAGGAAGAAGAAGACTCAGCCCTGTGTTCATTTTCTTCTTTTATGCTGTCTTCCGCAAAATTATTAAAGAGGGTCCCGTCTTAATATTTCAAAAATACCCCCGGACTCCTTCCTGATGACTGTTAAATTGGCCTTGGTTGTGGTATTTTCGTTCTACTCCCTAAAATAAATGCAAATTACGAAAAGTGAGTAGAATCTAATAATTAATCCACATCAGGTCAGGTAATATGGGAAATTAATAATAAAATAAATGATAAAATCGCACCCTATCAATAACATGTAAGATAAAAATGTGATTAAAAAGTTATTTTTGATGTAATAAAAAAATTTGTAAATAAAAATGCATCCAAACAACAAAATAATACTCAAGAGACATTGGATTTGAGGAAAATATCACCAGTTTTTTCTTCTCAGAAGGCATTGGACTTTTCTTTGAAAGAAATAAGACATTTATTGAACATTTCTACAAAATGTACTTTGGGTGACATTTTACTTTGTTTTTTTCTTTTGAAGTAGAGTCCTCCACTCCATGAGTAGTTTCTACCACAAAGAAGGAGGCCCATGCAAAGGGAGCCTGGGGTTCCTAGATTGGTGAATTTTTATGTTCTTGTTTGACATTTGAAAAACGTTTATCAAGTGTGACATCCCATATTTTTCAGCTTCAATATATTCAGTTCATAAGTTTTAAATTTGGTAAGTTTTAGGCACAAGTTTCATATGGGGGAGAAAAAACAAGAATGGGAACGTCTAGTGTTAATTCCTCTTTGATGCACATTTTCGCAAGTTTAAACAACTACATAATCATCTTAGAGTGAGATTTAAAAAGTAAAGACGGGATAGTGGGATTAGAATCCTGAACTTCTAAACTCTGAAGTATCAACCTTAACTACCAAATCGACGCCTTCTCGGCACAAAATCATTTTATTGAAAACTGATAACAAAAGTAATTTAATAATTGATTAACTGATCATTATGCAAGCTAAAGCATTAAAAAAGGACAAGGAATTAAGTGATGATAAGAAGGAAATTAATGTCGACAACAAAACAGGTTAGGAAGAAATAACTCAAACTAATTAGCTTGCATTAATTCCTAAAACTTATAAGCGGGGCCGAAAGAAAACATTAAGAATTTGCAGGGAGCTAAAACCCTCTTTTGTGACTCATAGGGACTCAAGCTTTGGAAGTTATTGTGAGTCGATTACAAAATTCCAGTTTTTCCCAATCAATGAAGGTGATGAAGGGACTACTATGTAAGGAGGGTGAGTGACTTTTACATACACTTGATACACAATCGATTGAATTAATTAGGAAATTGTCTTTTACCCTATCAGGGACTATCAAAATCATTTTCTAGGACACTTTTACTTGCATCTTATATTGGTTGTGCAAAAATAAAAAAAGGTTTGCTTCTTACACATTTCAGCATTCAACATCAGAACATCAGTAAATGTCTTCTTCCTGACAATGATATTTAAGGGACATTGCACTTGAGTAAAATATCTTCGGTTTTCTTCTTAGAAGGAACCGAGACATTCATTGGACATGTCTACAAAGTAAAACATGTATCCCGGTGTCACTTCACTTTTCTTTGAAGAGGAGTCAATCTTCATGTGTAACAAAATTTCTATTACAAGTTGGAAAAGTATAGTACGTACTTATAGTTATTTAATGAGAAAATCGTTCAAAACGTCTCTCATATTTTGTTAAATAATTTTTTTCTTCATTTCTAAAATATTAATTTTACATCTCTTATAAAGTTTAGTCAATAATTTCAAGAGCTCTTGAGGTCAGGTTTCGCCCCTCCTCAAAATCTTGGTATCTTTATTTTATTTAGTTAATAAAAAAGTGGAACATTTGACCAAAAAAATCGATAAAACTTGATTCCAAACTAAGTTTTCGATTACTTTTTAGTATGAAATCACCACGTAACTTATATATAGTCATTTTTATATATAAAAAGATCAAATTCCACTTTTTGGTAAAAAAAAAAAAGAATATTGTTTAGGTTAGATTCTACCTTTTTAGGGCTAAAATTAAATATGAATCAGATCATTTATTTAAGGGTTAAATACCAAAAACCCCCCTGTGGTTTGATTAACGTTCACTTTACCTCCCTATGGTTTGGAAACCTACAATTTGACTTCCCGTCGTTTCAACTAAAGTAAAAGTCTGACGGAAAACATCTAAACTAACTTCTGAAAAGAAAATATCAAAATTGCCCCTCTATTAGTCAAACCCTTGGAAGAATGTTTCGTGCATTTGAGAATGGGTAAAATATCAAAAACCCCCCTGTGGTTTGCCAAATGTACACTTTACCTCCCTATGGTTTGGAAACCTACAATTTAACTCCTTGTCGTTTCACTTAAAGTGAAAGTCTGACAGAAATACCGTTATTGTAGATGTTTTCTGTCAGACTTTCACTTTAAGTGAAACGACAGGAAGTTAAATTGTAGATTTCCAAACTATAGGGAGGTAAAGTGAACATTAGTCAAACCACAAGGGGTTTTTTGGTATTTAACCCTTTATTTAACTACAAGTAGAATCTTTTTGCCAAAAAAAAAATAATCATGTGTGAATCACGTGATGGATATAAGATAAAAAGTGAATGAAAACCTAAGTTGGGACCAAATTTTACTCACTTGATTTTGTAAGGGATGTAAAGTTATTATTATAAAAATGAAAGTTGAAAAATTCATTTAACGAAAATGTAAATGATGTTTTGAACGATTTTTTTCCTTATTTAATGGATTTCTACACTTTAGAAGATATTCTCATATTTCACATGGATTTTTTTTTAAAAAAATTTCGTTAAATGTGGAATCTTTATTCTCCTATGATGAAAGCTAATGTGCAACTCTTAGAAATAAGGAAGTGTTTGGCAGGTGACTTTTAAGTTCAATTATAACTCTACATATTGATTTTTAAAGCCTCTACGAATGAGTTAATGAGTATAAATACTCGTTCCCTAAATTTAGCGGTTATATATATATATATTTATATATATCACTAAATTGGGTATAATTTTTTTAATCAAATTGGGTATAATTTTGATTACCCACCCATTTTAAACATATTACTATGAAAAATTAAAAAGTGAGATGGTTATAAAAAACATTATTATCACTCCACTCTTTTTAAACTCCTTGTAGTTGTCACCCCTTCCCATCCATCCCTTCCCTCCCCTCCGTCTCCTTACCTTTCTCAACTTATTTCTTGTTTAGTCTCCTTCTTACAAAATTCGACCACCATTCCTTATAGATTAATCTTTTTTACACTGACAGTATATATATTATCAGCATTGGATGAATAACAACGATGCAAATTTTGAATTTGAAATTCAACTTTTACACACATATCATGTATCGAACGATGATAGCGTATACACCGTTAGTGTATATAAGATTTATCCTTAACTTATGGCCAAACATGGTGCATCACCTGGTGGCGGCCAATGCTGGGCGTACAAGCGAGAAAAAATTTGTCGCAGCAGCAATGGTGACACAAAAATCACAGAAAGAAATTTGTTGATTGGCGAATAAGATGATACGTGGAGATATTTGTTCATTTAGTGGGGTTCTAGTTATCAAAAATTTCATAGATTTGGTATGTCTTTGTTGAAAAGTAAGATTTGGACAGCAGAAATTATGCTAACAGCAGATACCGATGCTTGCTGAAAAATAACCTGGTTTCTCGCTCTCCACAATTGCTACACTACGCTAGCAAACACAAGTCTCCAAGTTTTTTACAGACGAAGTTTCATTTTTGGGGTTAGTAAAAAAAAAAAAATATATATATAGTGAAGTATAGCGAACATTTTCGTAAATATTAATTGCATTGGTACTCATTATGATAGAAAGGGCTCAATTGCGAGTAAAGAATTAAACATGGATCTTTTAGAAAAATAACAATGAAAGTATCCTAACAATTTCCAGTTCTTTTGTGTCAACACTAAGGCGACTTGTTTTAGCAATCACTGTCTGGCATATTTGGCAAGAAAGGAAGAGCAGGATATTTCAGGATTCGTCGGCAGGAATTGTGAAAATTGTGGAAAATCGAAAATGTGATGAAAGTGATTTCTCCAAGGACCAAGACAAATTGGCAACTGATGCTTGAGTGGTGCTTGGATCAAGACGGTTTGGTGGATTAAGCTACTGGAATTTGGTAGCTTGTTCTGTCTGTTTTTGTATAGTGTAGATATTACACTAGAGATTGTGATGTAGTAGGATTTTGTTTCCTTTGTAAAGTTACAATTCACAGATCAATAAAAGAAAATTTTCCTTTTGCCCGAAAAAAAATTATTAACTAACCAATATGGAAGTTAGAGCACTTAAAAAAGCTCAAAGAATTGTGTAAAGATAACAAGGAAATAATTTCGACAATAAAAACAATTTAGGGAGAAATTACTATCAACCTAAGTAGCTTGAGTTGATTACCAAAGACTTTATTAGTACAACTTGACCAGATCCCCGCGCGAGGCGCTGGAATGGAGTGCCCATGGAGTATTCTTGTTGAGAATTTTTAAGTTTACTATGAAACAAAAGTGCCGTAGGTTTTGTCCAATAGATTAGCAAGATTGTCAAAGGGATACATCAAAGAAACCATCTCCAATAGATTTTACAGATCACGTTGATCATCTTTGGATAAAAGATTATTTGAAAAAATATTATAACATTTTTTGTGGTGTAATGCATATGTAATAAAAAGGTAGTTAAAAACATAAAAAAGATGGTTAAAAGATATATTTTTATCATAAATAAAATATTATTTGAGAAAAAAATTTGTACCTGAACAAACCCAATACCAATGCATCCTTTCTCCTTTAGACGCTTCAAAGAAATTCAAAAATGGTACAATTTTAGAGTAATCAATATTACCTATATAACTATTCCTACTTTTTCTGAACTTTCCAGACTCCCTCGGTAGATTCAAAAAGGAGTAAAAGTATATTTATCAAAATAATCCTACATATGGTCTCAAACATATTTTAATGCTCAAGATTATTTCAACTGGACCAGACTTTGATGATTTAAATAGATATGATGTCTTTCACCATATCAAAGTTATGAAATTTAATGAGTTAGACATAAAGATTTACCATCAACGAAAGGAATATGAATATTTTTCTAAAGATAAAATATATTATCAAAGAGTCTTGGAATAAGGATTATGGGAGGTGATGGCATTAGAGACGAGTTCTGTTCGCGTGTAAGTTGACCGAAATTTCGGGCTCTATGATCCGGTTTGAAGCCCAAGAATGAATATACGTGGGTGAGAGGGCAAAACTGATATGCCCAGAAAAAGAATAATTAGGATCTTCATTTCCAGCTAGGCCGAATATCTTCCAAATGGCACGTACAGGTTTGGAAGCTTTTGAGCCCAATAATCCCATTAAAAATCCACTCCCCAAACCCTCAGGATTTGTACGTAGCTTATACACTGCTATTTAGATTGCATATTGAAACCTTTTTTTTTAATGTAATGCATACCCAATTTAGAGCGACACATTTTATACACTGCAACAAAGCGTTAAATAGATAAAACCATCCCCCCGGGGGTATATGTAATTTACCCTTGATTCAATTGTGGGGTGGTTAAATTTGTGGGAAATTGTGCAATTGAAAATTTTTTGCATTGGAAATAATTGTCAAGAAGACAAAAAAAATGTGTTTCTTGGTTTTTTAAGAATTGCATGGATCCGGATGATTATCATGTCAAGACGGTGGTAACTAATGGCATATATGGGTGAATATGGATGAATTCTTTCATCCATAAATTTAAATTGGGTATTTATGTTCAATCTATTTTGGGTTAAATTCTTGAAGTTGCATAGGAATTGGGTTCATAGTAATTAGCTTAGCCCTATTGTAAGGGACATATGTGAGTAGTATTCAAGTCAGGAGTCAGACTTGTTTTGTCTTATTTATAGGTCTTGTATTTGGGTGATTAGGGTGTACAAACGAGTCATAAATTTGCCTGTCAACTCTGCTTTCGTAAATGTTACTTTTGTTATCCAGAATTTAAACAGATTTGAGGCCCTGGTTGAGTGCCTTGTTTGTTTCTCAAATTTTTGAGATACCTATTTCCGTTGCATACCTATTTTCTTTGCTAACAAGGGAGAGTCAGTTTTTACTCTCTGCAATCTTCAATATTTCCATGTCAATTTTCCATATGTCATTATTGCGATATTTTGCCTGTTTGTTTTCTAGCAAAAAAATAAAAAAATAAACTTGATTGTGACCTTTTGTTTTATTTCACAACAGAATTCACCAAAAGCAATTTAAAGAAAGAAAAAAAAAATTGATTCTGACTTTTATTTTATTTCACAATGCAAATTTACCAAAAGGGCAATTATACTGTCTCGATTCCTAAGCTCTCACCTAAAATGAGCTAAATGATATAATCGGAGAGCGGAGAATGAGTTTAACAGTTTACATATACAGAGCAGGAATATATTTCAATTTTGCCTTAAATCAATACTTGCTAATAGAGATTGACCGGCAAACGTGGTTCTGGGATCATAGCAAGTGAAATCCTTGGATGAATTGAGAGTCCGTAGTGTTCTTCCATGCAAATTTCTTCTGGTTTCATGCCATGAGGCAATTTCCAGTTGAATCCATGCAACAAGTTGGCCAACATTGTTCCAACAAGTTTGAGTGCAAGGACATAGCCTGGGCACATCCTCCGACCTGAGCCAAAGGGCAACAGCTCAAAGTCATGTCCCTTGATGTCAATATCCTTCCCCAAAAACCTCTCTGGAATGAATTCTTCAGGAGAATCCCAATACTTTGAGTTCCTCCCCATACTCCATGTGTTTATAAACACCGTTGTTCCTTTAGCAATGTGATAACCAGCTACAGTGCAATCCTCAAGGGCATAGTGGGGTGGAAGCAGCGTTGCCAGTGGATGTAACCTAAAAGTTTCCTTTATGATCGCCCCTAGAAAAGGTAGCTTTGACAAAACAGCCTCTTCCACCCACTTATCTCGCCCTATCACTCTATCAAGCTCTTCGGTTGCCTTTTCAATGAGATGTGGATGTTTGAGAAGTTCATTCATTGCCCATTCTACTGTGGACGCCGAGGTATCGGTACCACCAACAAGCAAGTCCTGGCCATGATCAAATATTGGTAAAATTAGTCCCGCCATGATCAAATGCTGATGAAGTATCATGCTTGACAACATATTGAAAGCAGAAAACCTCTTAATCAGAAGAAAAAAGACAGCTATGTTTAATGGCACATTTTAGTAAGCTATACTAAAGTGCTAGCTTTAAGATTCAGTAAGTTAAAGAGGTAAAGAGATCTAGAAATTTCATTAAACCACGAGAAGAAATGGCACCTGAATTAGCCCTTTTATCTGATCTCTGGTGAGTTTGACCTGGAGATCAGGATCTTCAGCATATTGCAATAGAATGTCCACCATGTCCTTGGGGATAAAATCTTTCTCCGTTTTCCTCCTGGCCTGGTGATCATCAAGCACATGGTTATGGAATTTATCAAATTTCTTGTAAAGTTCTTTCATTTGCTTTACGTAACCTTGGAGGTCAAATCTGTCGAGCCACGGTATCCAATCCCCGATATTGAACACACCACCCAGCAAAAACCATGTATCTATCATCTCTTGGAACTCTTCAAAGGTAACTAGAGATCCATCCCCTTCAGATTGGGCAAAGTACTTGTTACTCAAAACCATCTGGCTTGCAGTGGAGAGGCTAAGACGCATTAGATGATCTCTCATAACTACTGGCTTTCCAGATTGAGCATACAAACGAGAAATGAAAGCACGCCTTTCCTCAATGCGTGTGCTCTCGAAGAAGTCGAGTTGTTTTGGACTAAATATTTGGGTTAGATAAATTTTACGAGCTTGTCGCCAGTGTGGACCGTAAGGTGCCCATAACATGCCGGAGCAGTTGTAGCTAGTGTATTTGGCAGCAGCAGTTGCAGGCCGAGAGGCGAAAATGTTGTCATGCGTTTGCAAGAATTCTTTTGCCATTTCAGGGGATGAAGCTACTACAACAGGGCTGGAACCAAATTTTAGTTGCATGATTTCTCCATATTTCTGGGACAACAAGTGCAAGGATTGATGTGGGATTGAACCGAGGAGGTTCAGGTTGCCAATAATAGGCCATGGTTTTGGTCCTGGTGGATGATTTAGCTTGAGGCGTTTGTGAGTGAATGCTTTTGAGAGAAAAGCCAATGCAACAATCCCTGCCAAGGCTAAGAGTAGCCAAGTGCTTTCCATCGGGGCTGAATAGCAAGTCAAGGGGGTATGACAATGAACTCCAGTGGGGGTTTTACAGACATGGTCAAGTTTGATAAGGTTAATCTGTAGGGGCCACATGCATTGGCTTTGAATTATTTCTTGGGGGGGCCGGATTTGCTTTTAATTTAGGGAAAATTGTAGAAACCTCCCCTGAGATTTCTGACATTTGCACTGACCTCCCCTATCAATTTTGAAATAGCATTAACCTCCCCTAGAAAAAGTTGAAGCCAATTTAAAAGGTTAAAGTGTGTGAATTTACTAGAGTACCCCCAATTGTATTTGACTTTACCAGATGAAAGGTTTGAGTACTTTCATCAAAACCAACGTTTAATTTGTTAAACAAATTAAACTAATCAAGCCATTTCTGCATAGTTAAATTAATTAACTAATTATCTAATTTTTATTTATCTAATTAACTAATTAACTAATTATCTAATTAACTAGTTAACTAATCAAACTATTTCTGCATAGTTAAACTAATTAACTAATTAACTATTAACTAATTATCTAATTAACTATTAACTAATTAACTAATTAACTAAAGCTATTGTCTGTCCGAAACTAACAAACTATTTGCATGTTAAACTAATTAATTAATTAACTGCTTAACTATTAACTAACTAATTATCTAATTAATTAATTAACTAATTAACTAACTAATTATCTAATTAATTAATTAACTAATTTCTGTTTATCTAATTAACTAATTAGTTAATGCGCTAATTGGTTAATTAGCTCCACAGGCCAACGAAATTGGTTAAATAGCGCATTAAATATAAAACCTGCCAGTTTCCCATAAAGAGTTGGTATGTTATGGACAATTTTTTTTTAAACTTTCACATATTTAATTTATGTTAAATATAAAACATACTAGTTTTCCTTTGGGCGCTATTTAACCAATTTTTTTCATAAAGAGCTGGTATGCTTTCCATAAAGTGCTGGTATAAAACATACTACAAAACCTGCTAGTTTCTCATAAAGAGCTGGTATGTTATGCGTTATTTAATCAAATTTTCATATTTAAACAAATTTATGAAAATTAAAATAACGTATTTGAAAGTTGCATTTTTATTTGGAAGAACGCATTCCTTCGATGCGTTTTTCACCCCTTTGGGAAGAGACTCAAAAATCGCCACCTTTAGAAAGTTAATTTAAAAATTGCCACCCTTTATTTTCGAGTATTAATTTTTGTTATGGTTTACGATTTTCTTATATTTTATCAAAAAATGTTAATAACTATTGTAGTTACAATTATGGAGATGTTAATTTGTCGTATGTGTAATTCTTTTGTTTTATAAGAATTGTTATATAGGGGTAAATTTGAAATTTAATTGCATTTAATTCCGAAATACTCATTAAACCAAGCTAGATATTGGAATGAAAAATATGTTGCATTTATACCCCCTGAACTTGCTTGATCCTTAATGCTTATGCCCCTCCCTTGTTAATACTAATTGTCAAGCAAGATCAGGGCAAAATTGGAAGAAATTTCTTATCTCACTTCTACAAATAATTTTTTAATGGGACATCAAGCCTCAGGGGAGGTTTCTGCAACAAATTGTTCCTGTTCAGGGGTGCTGAATGCCATTTCTAAACCTAGAGGGGAGGTCAGTGCAAGTGTCAGAAACCTCAGGGGAGGTTTCTGCAATTATCCCTTTAATTTACCCATTCACAATAATTTTTCTTGCGGCAGCCGCCTTTATATTTTAATATATATTGCAAATCAAATGACCAAATCCACTGATCCTCTTCGGAGTCTACGTACCTCACCCAGTTGATGCCTTAATTTGCTGCCATTTGTTATTCAAACAGCAAGTAAAGCTAAAACAATAATTTAACAGTAGCGAGTACGATTATATTGATCATACAATTAATTAGTTTCCATAAAAATGAAACAAAAAGGATTATTTGTTTAAAACTTGATCACTTTTTTTTTTTGGGAAAAAGGAAAAAAAAAAGAAAGAAAAGAAAAGGATGTGTATTGAAGTTTAGTATGATGCATCATCAAAAGGGAAAAGGCAGAAACTAAAGCACCTAACAATATATATGCACGCCAAACCGCACCTAATTAAATAACCACGGCCCCCATCTTTTTGAATTTTTTTTTGCAATATAGTACATGTGGCCCCAATTTTGAAAATTAAAAAATAAAGTAACATTTTAAAAAATTTAAAATTAGAAAAAAAGTATTTGGGTGCCACATGCAGTACATGAGGTATGACTATATAGGTACCCTTACATAAAGAACAAATCCACCGCTTACTAGATTTTGCCGACTTTTTTTTTTTAACAATATTTTAAGAAATGAGCCCACTTGTTTAGTGGCAAGAATGAATATGAATTGGGTCAGATCTTAATTTTTTAGGAGAAAAAATGAATATAATTCAGATCAAACTCCACATTTTTAGAGAGAAAAATAAATATAAATTAGGTCTTTTTTTGATAAAACATAAGTCAATATTGTTTATCATCTCGCCGGAAATCGTCCAGCACGCTTTGCTTGACAATGTAATCTGCACTGATGGCTGAAAATATATAAATATGTCACAGATATATTTGATTTGAAAAATCATTATATTTAACAGAGTTATAAAATATAAAAGATTACATTGTGAATCACCAATCATCAAATCTAACCAATTGAACGAACCACTCCATATATATCTGTGCATGTCTATTCTCTCAAATTTGCTATCCAACTGGTTCAAGTTCAAAACTGATGTTGAGATCTGACGAGAAGACTCAAGAAATTTTAGATCTAACATATAGATCTGAAAAAATTCTTAGATCTGAGAAAATAAATAACAAAAAAAAACCAAAAACTAAACAAGATGCTCACCAGGATAGCCTAGGAGAGAAGAAAACTCTTACTAGAATACCCTAGAAGAGACTATATTAAATAAAAGTAAAAACAACGGAATAGGAAGGAAGAATAAAGGAGAGGAAGGGAGACTTTGACTTAAGGCCAAAATCTCCCTTCTATGGAGGAAGAAGAGTAGAGAGAAGGTTAAGGGTAGAGAGAGGAAAGATTGAGTCGAATTTTTTAATTGGGTCATTTAATTAACTACAGATAGTATCTAATCTTTTTGCCCCTAAAAAATAATCACATATGAGTTACATGGTGGATTCATGATGAAAAGTAGCCGGAAACCTAGATTAGAATCAAGTTTTTTTTATTTGAATTTGTAAGAGACGTAAAATTAACATTTTAAAAGCGAATGATGAAAAAATAGATTTGGCAACAATGCAAGAAACTTTGGAATGGTTTTCCCAATTTAATTTTCATAGCAGTAGTGTCCTCTTCAACTTCATGATGTCGAGATTATCTAACGAGTATACCCATCAAATCACTTTTTCCCATTGATAAACTTTGCTAAAAGTGCTTTAAATTTTTTCCAAACATCTCAGCTTTTCAATTTTATTATGTTACTTCTTGCCAGGCATAGACATTTCTTTTAAGTTTTATCAGACCTTAAGTATTCTTGAAGTTGCTCACAAGCTTGCGAATCACTGCTCCAAGACATCACGCCTCTGCATCAACTTGGTTTCATGAGCCCCACTTTCAAAATGTGATAGTTATATTTCAAATTTCCAATTCTTGGATGCCTCGGATGCTATTTGTAAAAGCTAAGTTGAGATCTGTGATAAAATAGTTTGGCTTCACAATATATGAATTCGTTACTCTTATACATCATTTATACAAATGAAAATGTAAAATTAAACTGCTTCCACAACGGACCAGGGGCTTGTGCTGTTACTGGTTGTGACAATATGGTACAGTGTAGATAGAAAGTCATATAAATATTAATATAATAAATGTAGACACTAGCTAACTTAATAAAATAGAAAAAACACAACAAATTTCTTGACACATTGAGGTTGGTGCCCTATAGTTTTATCCATGGACACATATCGACATCCGGCTTTGAAATTTTACTAAAATGTCAGGAGAAGATATTATTTGAAAAGAAAATTTTGGGTGACATTTATTAAACATTTCTACAAAATGTACTCGGGTGACATTTAACCGTTTTTTTTATTGGGAAGTAGAGTCCTCCTTGTGTAATAGAGTTTCTACCACAAAGAAGCAGGCCCAAACAAAAGGAGACTAAGGTTCCTAGATTGGTGAATTTTCTATGTTTTGGTTTGATGTTTGAAAAATGTTTATCAAGTGTGACATCCCAGATCTTTCTGCTTTAATATATTCAATTCATAAGTTTTAAATCTGGTCAGCTTTGGACCAAGTTTCATGTTTGAAAGAGGGGGGTGGGATTTTTTTTTTAAAACAATTAGAAAATGAACACTATGCATTTCATTGAATTTCAAATAAAAGACAAAATGTCATAATATGCTACTCAGCAAAAGATACGCTATTGAAAAGACAATTGATTCAAACTATTTACAAAATTAAAAGACAAAAGATAAACAATGCGAATGATTTCTTTCATAGTTCTCAACCAAAGGCAATCCCCTAAATTTATCGAATTTCTCTTCGAAAGGGAATGTGATTTGCAGTTTAGTTTTGGATGGCTCCTCCGAGTACAAAAGGCATTTGGACTATTTCAATTACTTCATTCTCCTTCACAATGTATTTGGCAAACTCCTCAAACTACTCATCAGTGGTGATTGCCCCTACAGCATCTTTATGCTCAGGAAGAGGGTTTTTGCTAACATTCAATCATGAATCATCTCTTTTCCTTAAAATTATGTCTCCAACGTCAATCATGTCTTGGATCTTATATTTTAGTGCCAAAAAATTGCCAGTAGAGTGACCAGGACTTCTAGAGTGATATGCACAAATGGCTTGAGGATCATAACCAGCAGAAATGCCCCCAGGGTAGGTTTTAGGAGGTATCGTACCAATTTTCCCTGTGACTTTGAGGTGTTCATATAACTGATCAATGGGCCGACCTAGATGGATGAAAGCTCTGTAGGGGGTTGGGTTTTGGGTGTCATTGGTTTGTTGATAGCTGTAACTCTGATTGGCTGGTGAAGCAGGTCTTGGATTATAAGGAGGGCGAGATCTAGTTCGAAAGTTAGGTGGAGAAATATGAAATGGTGTAGTGGATGTGTTTGGGTAATTTAGTCTGGGTCGAGAGTGGTTAGTGGTGGTATGATAAACAGCTCGACAGCGTGGTTGGTATGGGTAACGAGATGAGTAGGTGTGATATTGTTGGTATCTAGGTTGGGAAGAAAATCCTTGGTCCCAGACAAATGCAGCTTCTCCTTCTTTCTTGTTGAACTGAGGTTTCTTTCCACTGTTATTTTGACCTTGCAGGGCTTCTAGTTGCATTTTCAATGTAGACACATTAACTATCTTTCCTGCCTTAATGAATTCATCAAATTCTTCCAATTTATTGACAATGGGTGCAAATGAATATCAAGTCATGCGAAAGATCTCCTCAACATAAGGTGGGTCATGATTTTTTTTTTTTTTTTTTAGAAAATCCAGAGAGTTTTTATTGCCTGTAACACAAACTTACAAACGGAGCATAGGCTAGTCACGTAGATGACCTTTTAAGAAATTGAAGAAATGGGAGCCCTAATTTATCCAACCTGACTGCCTCTCTTGCTAGCTTTGGCAAGCTATTTGGTTGATCATAAACCCTAACCGAATCATATGGGTGCAAGAGACCCTCATTAGCGAGTATGTCTGCCACTGTGTTTGCTTCTCTAAAGCAGTGAGAGAATTGCCCTGGATCCTCAGCCAGCTGCCATATTTGGAATACCTCTCTACGAATCGGCCACAGACACTGAAAACATCGTTGCAATATGCCTACCAACACCAACGAGTCCGATTGTACTCGAACCCGTGTAAATCCTTTCTGACCGCAAAGTCGGAGCCCCGCTAACAGGGCCAATACCTCAGCACGCAGACTCGTACCAATCCCCAAGAAAACTGAATATCCTGCCAAAACTCGACCATCTGAAGCCCTGAGTACACCACCCCCGTTACTTGCTCCTGGGTTACCCTTGGAACACCCGTCTGTATTAAGAGTCACAATCCCCGTACCTGCTGCCCGCCACTGGACAAGCATGCACTGATGCGAGGATGAGGGTCGGGAAAGGCTTTCAAAAAACTACCCAAAAGTCGATGGGAGAATGAACTTGTTATCCTTGCCCGCAACCGCCGTAATGACATCTTGGAAAATGTCATGACAAATATCTCCAGACGACAATCTGATCCCGTCCCAGAGCGCCTTATTTCTTGCCTTCCAGATGTGCCAGCAGATGAAGCTTGGGAAAATAGCTACCACAAGCCGTCTTTGAGCCTCCGACTGCTTGGTCAACCACCAAGCCATCACTTTGTCGCACAACTGACCTCTAGGCAGATATATTCCACAAACGGCTCCAAAGAAACCCCAAACCTCCCTCGCTAACTGCCCCGAAGCAAAAATATGCTCAATAGTTTCCCCCGCTGCCGTACCGCAACAGAAGCATTTTGATGATAGGTGGACCCCAAACTTACCCAAGATATCGTTGATCGGGAGTCTATGCAATAATAGGCGGAGCTTAAAGAATGAAACTTTTAAGGGAAGTTGGGGGTGCCATATGTGAGCGAAGATCCATGAAGCGTTCCGAGATTGCCTGACCTCTTGGAAGGTACAGGATAAGAAGAACTTCCCGGATATCGGTGGCATCCACACCACCTCGTCCGGCCGCTCACTCTCTGGGGGTGGCTGCTGTAATATCATAGCCGTGATGTCCCTTAGGAAGTAGTGGGCAAGTAGCATTGAATTCCACCTCTCATCTACAAGGAAATCCTTAAATGTCAAGGTCCCGTGAACTTGAACTCTGTGGAAGAGAGCCCCACTACCCAACCAGTTATCATACCAAAAATCACAAGTTCCTGCATTCACCAACCATCGCATGGATAGCTCCGTGTGACGGCTCACATTAATCAGCCGTTTCCAGGTAGCCGATGCCCCTGCACTGTACTCCTACTGACATGGGTGACAGTAACGACAATATTTTGCTAACAGAAATTTGGTCCAGAGAGATGTCCCCATGCGGAACTGCCACCATAGCTTCAAAGAGAAAACCATATACACGTTCCGGAGGAGTCGGAACCCCACTTCCCTCTCCTCCGTCGAAAAACACAATTGATCCCAATGAATCCAATGATATCGGAGGCCCCCCTCATTCGATCCCCACAAGAAGTTAGAGCAAACCTTCTCAATCACAGTGAAAATTGCCGCCGGTATGACTGCGGCCGATAGTAAGTGCAAGGGGATAGATGACAAGACATGTTTGATGAGCACGAGCTTGCCTCCCTGAGACAAGAGTTTGGACTTCCACGACAGAATTCTCCCAAGGATAGCCTGGCTCACTTCCCCATAGTCCGAGGCCTTACCCCTTCCAAGGTGAAGCGGGAAACCTAAGTACTAGATAGGCGGCTGCTGCAGAGGAAAGCCAGTGATACGCTCGATTACCCTCTGCCGCGCTATTAAGGTAGAGGGATGAACCACGTAACCACTCTTTTGCCCATTCACCAACTGACTTGAAGATTTTTGGTGTAACTTCAACACCCTACCAATATTCTGCAAGGCTCGAGCAGATCTGTTCGCAAAGATTAGTACATCATCTGAGAAGGTCAGGTGCGTAACTGGAGGGCACCCAGGCGGCACTTTGAACCCCTGAAAACCAGCCTGTGAAGCAAGGTTATTTAATGCCCTAGAAAGAACCTTCGCCCCAAGCACAAACAATGCAGGCGATAACGGATCTCCCTGTCGTAGCCCCCTTCTCGATTTAAAATAACCATAAGAAGCCCCATTGATGATGATCGAAAACCACACATTAGAAATCAACCTCCACACCATATCAATAAATTTTTTCCCAAACCCGAAGCGCCGCAGAATGTTTACCAGAAATAGCTAAGAAACTCTATTATAGGCTTTGGTCATATCCAACTTTAAAGCAACATTCCCTCCCCTCGAAGACTTGCGTATCCCTGATACTATTTCTTGTGCCAGAAGATAATTCTCCGTAATATTTCGTCCCTTAACAAAGCCAGTTTGCTGAGATGACACCAGGCTCGGCAATAAAGATGCCAGTCTATCCGCCAAGATCTTGGACAACACTTTATTGAAGAAAATGCATAGGCTAATCGGTCGAAATTTGGAGAAATCCTGAGGGTTGGGCCCCTTTGGGATCAAGATAATGGAAGTAGAAGTAAGAAACCTAGGGAGCTCAACTCCGCAAAAGAAGCTCAAAACTGCATTATAGACATCTGGCCCAATCACCTCCTAAGCGAAAGAAAAGAACCTACCCGTGAAACTATCCGGACCCGCTGCACTCTCGCCATTCATTGCAAAAATGACCCTCTTCACTTCTTCCATAGACGGGTCGGCCTCCAATCGAGCATTCTCCTCTCCTGGGACACAGGCGGGAACCACATGGAGCAAGTCCGTTGCATTTCTCGCGGGCTCAGAGAATAATTTGGTAAAATACCGTACCGCTTCGTTAGATATATCCTTGTCGGATTCCACCCAAGCTCCATTTACATCTTTAATCCGATGAATAACCCCTTGGACCCTCCTCTGCCTTAGGATAGCATGAAAATACCTGGAATTACAATCGCCGTGACGCATCTATTTTACCTTGGCCTTCTGCTTCCAGTACTGTTCTTCCACCGACAAAGCGTGATTGAGTTACGCCTGGGCCATACGAAGCTCCACCTGAACACCATCTGAGCCCTCACTCTCCAGCTTGGACTCCGCCCGACGCACTGCAGCCTCTGCTTCCCGCGACATGTCAAAGATGTTCCCAAACGTCTGCTTATTCCACTCCTGGATGGCTCTCCTAGCATGAAGCAGTTTAGAACATAAAATCTTCATGGGTGATCCTTGACACTCCTGCTGCCAAAGCAGTGCGAATGACATCAAGTAACGAGGCCTTGGATGTCCAAATATTAAGAAATCGGAAGGCGTGCGGCTTGTTATCCAGACGACGCAAAGGAAATTCGCAATGGAGCATGATCAGATGGATGTCTAGCTAAATGAGACACCGAGACGGATGTAGGTAAATCAGAACACTCCTCATTAATCAGCAATCTATCCAATCTCTTCCATATACGAGCCCTGCTTTGACGATTGTTACACCAAGTGAAGGTGACCTGGAAAACCCCACATCAAACACCTCCGCCTCCTCCATGAATGACAGAAGCTCCAAACCCTCCGTGCTACTGAAAGGACGCCTACCTTTCTTTTCATTAGGGGCCAGAATCACATTAAAGTCCCCGCAAATACACCAACGTTGGGAACTAGGTTTCTCAAGCAACAAGACTTGCCACAGCTCCCGTCGCTCCTCTAATGTACATTTGGCATGAACAAAAGAGAAGCGCAAGGCGCATGGTAGCAACGGATGTTGAAGTATGACGGAAATATGTTGATCAAAATTACTAGCGATAGAGCAAGTGAAAGGCAAGTTATAAAACACCCACAAGTCAGTCGATAAGTTAACCACTACAGAATCGAAAGACAACCTTAAGCGGATAACTTCAACCTTCTTAACACTAAGTTTAGGCTTGCAAATAGCCACTAACTGAACACTATTCAACCGAATTAATTTTTTAAGTCGTCTCAAATTAGGAGTTTTAGCAACCCCTCTAATGTTAAAAAAAAGAGCACTAATCATGTGGAAGAACCTAGAAAAAGTTGTTGAAAGCGGTCGAAGCTGACCGTAGTTGCCTATCCGATGGAAGTACCTCACGTCTACTCTTTGTTTTGACTTGTTTACAACCTCTCTCCAATGCTGCTGACGTATCAATGCTAAGCTGCAACAAGGTGGGTTCTCCAACTTCCCTAATGCCTGTTGCTGGCCTCGAAGATAAGTTACCCGCTGCCACCAACCTAGCTTCCTCCTCAAGGCTCCCCTTCTTCATACCAAGCTCCACAACCAGCACCCTTTCACATGGAATCTGAACAGGAGCAGGGATTGCTGCCAACCCCACTTGCTCGTGCGCCTCCACCAGCTCCAAGTTCTCCTCATTTGTCTCCACCATCGCACCCAAATGCACCTCCCCTTCCTCTGTGTAAACTAGGTTAGCTAGCGGCTCAAATTGCGGCTCCGCCGCACGCTGGATTGCTTACTCTACCAGCTGGCCATGCATAACATGACAAGTATCCGCTGCCACCTCACCTCCGCTAGTCTCCACAGGTGAAAAACCATTCCCCCTATCTCTTCATTACCCTTACTCAGTTCGGGGTGGTTCTCCTCGCACAAGGCGGGTTGGCTCACCACAGCAGCCACCAAGGGCTGCAGCAGTTGCTCTTCCACCCCTGCTGAACTAGCACTCACCTCCGCCCTGCCCAAACCAGCCGAAAAAGATTGCAATGGCATCATGGTCTCACCGATCTGCCTCTCGCATCCCTCCCCCCCGCCGCCAAGACCTCTCTCGGCTGATACACCTGTGTCTCCTTTAACCTCACCTCCTTGCGCAGACCTGCTGCACCTGGCGCACCAAATGCTTCCCTCTTTCCCTGGGTGCCAATATTTGACCGCGATATTCCATCTACCCGTGGCGGCTCCTTGAGGCCTGGTGACAGGTGCCGAACCTGTACAATAATAAATACCTACTCGAGAAAAATACAGATTTTGTATATAGCGGTGAGTAGGGTCGAATCCACAGGGACTGGGGATAATTCGTTTCTTCTAGAGTTCAAAGTATGGGGGGGTTTTGGATTAAATGCTAACTAAATAAATTAACTGCAGAAAATAATTGATTAAGAGAAATAATTAAGGGAAAACTCTAGCCAAGGGTACACTTCAGAAATGGTTCAGGCACTGATCATTGATTCACAGATAATTCCACATTTGTTAATAGATTAGTTATAGTTGTCATGCACGCGATAAACAACCAACCTTTCCTTAATTTCTCGATAGTTAAGGTACGACCGTTAACTATTTCTCTAACCCAAAAACAATCCTAGGTACGACCGTAGGATTTAATTTCTAGATTGCATTAATAATTAGAAAGGCCCAATCCTAACTAACAAACACGCTACGAGGGTTTGTTTAAGTTAGATCGTATATTCCCCTGACATAAACCCAATTACGCCAGTTGCTACTGAGATAGAGATAACGAACAATTACGGATTCAATTACCCCTATTTAGCAAAAATAGCCTATATGAATAATTAATTATTGCGCACTAATCAATCATACACAAGGCCACAGCAATTAAAATCAAGGAACATACAAATACCAATAAATGAAGAAAATAATTAAAACAGATTCGATCTCACAGTAATTGTCGAACCAAATCGTCAGTTGTCCCCTTGACTAGAAGGAAGGCTTAGCCACGCCGCATAATTAAATCACCACATGAAGTAATGGATTGCAAAGGCATGGCGGTTTTTACTAGAAAGCAAGGAATAAAAGATGTTTTTCCCGTTGGGGAATATTGTCGAACACCTGGCGTGTGTCAGAGGCCAGTCAAAAGAAAGAAAGAAAGGAAACTAAAACTAAACTAAAAACTACACTAAAACTCGGGATCTCCTTTTGCTTCTGTACGTCTTCCCTTAAAAAGCCAAAAGAAAGAAGCCTAAAAGCTATTTCCTGTGGTCCCCACACATGTGGACAAAGCCTCCAAATTACTTCTTGGTCCAAGTCTCTCTACGTTGCTTTCTTTGAAAGGCCCAAATGACTAAATGCCTTTCACTAGCTTGTGGTCCCCACCAATTCAAGAGTCCAAGGTCCTTAGAAGTCTCCATTTTTCCATAAAAGTCCCTCCTTTTTGGTAATTTTCTGCTTTGTTCCTGAAATTAAGTCCCAATACCAAATATAAGTAAATATTAATAATTAAAACAATATTTGGCAAGAATAAAAGGGGAAATTAACAATAAAATTACTAACAATTAACACCCTATCAATTCCCCCCACACCTAAATCATGCTTGCCCTCAAGCATGAGAACAACAATTGAACACCAAAATTTGACCATGGCTGTTACTCCAACTACCGTATTGCCAAGATACCCAGAAAAACATATATCAAGCATCACAGGTCAAGATCCAAGAAAAATCACCCCGGTTAGCTTCCCAACCACCAACTCCTCCAATTTAAAGCAAACTAATCTAAGAAAAAGGAATGGTTGCTCACATTTATCAGCAAATGGTCCAGCTATTAACCAAAATCTCGACATTAAGATCACAAACCGGCAAGCTGACTTATTCACATACTAACACAATCTTTATTTTATTTTTTTTTTTTCTTTCTTTTTTTTTTTTGAGTAACAAAAGACTTAGTCTATAGCCCTTAGAGCCTTTTGACGCGAACTCCAACATTTGACAGATGGAGGAGCCCGGTTACTCAGCTCTAATTGCTACGGGACCACGCACTCATAGCAACTACTACCTTTTGACGCGAAAATCAACACTTTAGGTGAAGATCCCCGGTTACTCAGTAGTAATCACTAGCGGAGTACAGTCAACTCTTATTTATATCACATAGCACAATAACTAAAAATAACACAAAAATAACAGCAGCCAGCCTCAAATTTCCAAACATGGAGAACTAAAATTAATAATTGGACCAATTCACATAAAAAATGCCAACAATCATTCCCTATGCCTAGAAAAGTTAACCAAAAATTGGAAAAGTCAAGCAATTATTGATATTCACCAAAGAGATGTTCCTGAACTCAACCACATTAACATAATACCCTTTTGTTAATAACACTTAGCAATAGCAGAATTAGAGACAACAATCCAACATCAAACTTGGTATTCAAATAAAAAACTGACCACTAGGAAGAAAGAAAAGGAAATAAACGAAAAATAGAACAAATAACAACGAAAATAAAGGAAAAGAAAAAAACTAAAAGCTGAACACCAGAAATACCAGCTGTACCACAGCTCTCCCCCCCACACCTAAATCCGACATTGTCCTCAATGGAGATCATAAAGTAAAGAAAGCGAATAGGACAACTACACTTCCCTGAATACGTGGTGGAAGGTCTCGGGCGGCTATGGAATAGGTGGGAACGGTGGAGTGAAAATGGTGCTACGGTAGTGCGCGGCAGTGAAAGATTGTAGAAGGAAGGAGAGCTCCGACGTGCGTCTTGATCCAGGCGAACTAGAGTGCAACAGAGAACATCAAACCAGCAAATTTCCAGACAATGCAGCAGTTTCAATCAATGGCCGAGGACGTCCAACAATGTGCTTGAACGCAGTCAATTCCAACGAACATGGCGATCAAACAGACTAGAAGCGGTAATAGAGTCTAAATAAATCAACAAATCTCAACAAATGAACCCAATTCTACCCAAAATCGCAACAAATGTCCCCTAAAATTCAGCAAGTCCAGTAATAGCAGGTTAGAATTTAAGCAATAACAACTTAGTCACAAGCTCTGAGCTTTCAATCAAGCAGCCAACCAAGGAGAATGAACAAATGCAGTCAAAATACCCCAACCCGTACCACTGGTGCCTCAGACAGACAATGAAGCAACAAAAAGGATCACCCCAATCAAGAAAATGGAAACTTCAGGCACCTAAAGACTAGACGAAAGTCTCAACAAAGCAGCTATTACAAACAATAAGCAATGGTGGTCCGAATATTAGTCAATGCAGAAATAATGCAACTCAAAATCTCTGCAAGTGCTCCAATGAACTTAGCAATTGAAATCACAAAACCGAATACTCCCCAAACAAGGTACTTAGAGTCAACCAATGGCAATACTAATTCAACAAACCAACCCAGAAAATTACTCAACTAAGGGTGCAATAGGGGTCTCCAGCAGCCAAAACCCCAAATAATGCCCAACAATTCGATCAATACCAGAAAATCACCCCAAACAATGTAACAGTTAAACTCCACGGGCAAGGGACGTCCAACCAATTTCACTCGAACAAACTAGGAACAGTGTGAGTGACTAAACAAAGCAACAAATTTCAGCAATTGGACACAAATCCACCCAAAATCTCAACAACTGCCTCCAATTGGACAGTCAAATACCCAACTCAAACGATCAAAACTTAGCAATTGGGCCAAGCAACAGGCAATGGCAACAACCAATGGTTAGAATTCGAGAACAGTTCAGGCACCAAAACTCAAGAATCAAATAAGCAGGCCAGTACAGAGGATTAAGAAATGGAAAGCAACACTGCAACCAGTACCACTGGTGCACAGACAGGAAAGAATTAAATTCAATGGCAGCAACTCAACTGCAAGAACTTAAACTTTAAAATTAATCAACCAGTACCACTGGTGAGTCACAGGGAAAAATTAATCAAACGGCCAACAATCTAGCAGCAATTAAACTCAATTCAGTTCTAAATGAACCCCAGAAAATGCCTCAATCACCCCCTGCTATTAGCTATCAAGAAACCCAAAAATGCAAATTCCAGCATTAGAAGAACTAGAAAAATACTAATCGAGGTTGAAAAGGGAATACCTCCACCTGTCAACTTGGACAGGTGGGATGGCGTGAGCAGCTGAGCAGCGACGGCTAGTGGCGGTCACGAGGCCAATAGGCAGCGGCGCGCTTGGAGTTGCGCGCGTGGTGGAGCAGAGCGAGAGAGGGCCGCGCGCTGT
>NC_040043.1:8009203-8131353 GCF_003713205.1 Coffea eugenioides | reverse complement strand
AAAAAAAAAAAAAAATGAATGATGATGAAAAAAATGAATGAAAAATCCATTTGAAAACGCTAGTGTAAAGTATCTCAAAAATCTTTTGATTCATTGTTTCTAATACATTTTATCTCAAAAGATAGAAAGAGAAAAGTGTTTATATATTTGAAAGTGTATTCTTTAGATATTTTTATTTTCTCACATGTATTATATTGGAGAAAAAAAATTTCAAACATTTGAATAATAAAGTTTTTATTTAGACAATTATTGTTTTGGATATACTCATTCTTTATTTGCTCATTGGGAGATTTCATGATGAATCCTAAGAAATAAGGCTAAATTGAAATTTTTTGATCTCTTGTTTGAAATTCATGAGTGTATGTCCAATTCTCAAAATTCTTTGCATACACTAGATTTGTGGTCTAAACTATTCAATGAGAGCAGTCGAAAATAAAGAGGGGTCATTCAAATTTGATAGTTTGCAATAGAATATCAACCCCGACACTTTTCTTTTTCATTTTTTGTCCACTTCTATTGAACCTCCAAAGTCAGTCACCTTGGTTGACTAGCTTCAAAGTGAGATAATTTTTACCGTGAAATGTTCACTGTGTCTAACCAGATTCAATTCACATCTGAGTAAAAGCAAAAATGTTCATTATTTCTTATTTGTTTTGAAAATTTGGAATGATACTTTAGGCTTTTCGTTTCTATATCTATACAGATTTTATCAATTGTTCTCCCATTTGAACCTTTCAAAAGTACAATTTCATTTCAAATAAGAGCCTTAGTGATCATAATTTTACACGTCAAAAGGAAATGGATTTTCTCAACGGGCTATTCTTTACTTTGGTTGTCATGAGAAATAAGAATGATGCTTTGGCCATCGTTTCTACCATCTAAACACTTTTATCCTTTGCATCCTCATTTGAGCCTAAATTGGTGGTTCGTTTCAAAAGCACTTATGCACCCCCACACTGGGGAAGGAGATTTCAAAAAGAAAAAAAAAAGAAGAAGAAAGGAGAAAATGCTACAAGTTGGGGGAATTTGACTCTAACATTGATAGTTGGTCTTCAATATCAAAAAGAAAGAGGGGCCATCTACACTCCAAATTAGGGAGTTTTCAATTTTATCATTGACATTGGGATATCAATATTGGTAAAAAAAAAGAAAAATTAATTAATTAAAAAAGAAAAGAAAAAGAGAGAAAAGAAAAATGTGAAAAAATGAAAAAATGATGAAAGAAAAAAAAAAGAAAAGAAAGAAAATACGAAGACATCCAATGCTGCATTCCCCTTAGTGATTGTTGAAGAAAAAAGAGGATTGATAAGAAAAAGGGAGTCAAAAGGGGGTCCCGGATTTTAAATCCAAAACTGGGGCAATTTTTGTGAAAGAAGGCGATCTTAAGTGCGTTGTCCTTGAAAATTCTATTTTTTTTAGCTATCATTGTTAAGCCACATTACAAGCTCATAAAGTCCATTGCTGACTTATCTTTCATGACAATTTGAAGTGAAGATTTCGCCTTTAAGGAATTTACCAATTACTCATGATCATTAGGCCATAACTTGTTTCCATATGTTTAACTATCGTTTCTACCCATACATTACAAGCCCATAGAGCTTATATGTTAACTGAATTTTCTTAAGAAATAAGGGTGATAAGCTATTTGCTTTCACCAAGATGTGATACTGAATGTGTTGGATACAATTTGGGCACAAAAAAAAAAAAAGACAGATCCTGACATACCATCTCCCTGAGTCACCTCAAAATCATGAGTAATACCCATTTGATTGGTCCTAAAAGATGAGCCAACGAGAAGAGGACCCTTTTCCCTCGATATCGATCCCAAAAAGAGGAAGAGATCTTTTGTAATTTGGTTTTGTTTTGAGAGATTTATCATGGAGCTTTCTACATGGCATTTAAAGTTTTTTGTGGAAAAATGCATTTTTTCTATTATACATCAACTCACATTGCATGTTAGTTTTTTAAATTTTGGAAGACACAGTTTTCTTGTTTTGTCCGAATAAATGGAGAATCACTCGAATAAAATTTTAGAATAGACCCAAATTGGGGCAAAATTTTTTGTAATATATCTGTGAGATTTTGTCAAATAGGTTCAAATTGAGGTAAAATTTTTAATACATTTGTAGGGTATGTCCAAGGTCAAGTATATTTCTCAAATCTTGATAAGTCAACACTTTGCATGAATGTTAATTGTTATATCATTACTCAAAAAAAAACAAAAAAAAAAATTTTGAAAATTGAAAAATTCAAGTGCTTTGAAAAATTCTCCTTATGCAGGTGTTTATGGTTGAGATCGAGGAAAAAGTGCAATTCAACTTGCAAATTTGGAGATTAGTCACGAATAAAAATGGAGCAATAATGCTACATTGCAAAGTAGAGGATCGGCTATTTGCTCAAAAGGAGTACATACTTTAGCAGCCAACTTGAAAAAAAAAAAGAGAAAAGAAAAGGGGAATGAGAAAAAAAAAGAGAGAATAGTAAAAAAATGAAAAGGAGAAAAAAAATGAAAAGAAAAAAAAAGAAAAAAACGAAAAAAGAGAGAAAAAGAAAAAAAAAAAAGAGGATTAAAAAAAAAAAGAAAAAGAAAAAGAGTTTTTCCTTCGATTTTGCAAATTTTGCAATTGAACTCTGGGAGCATTTCATTGGAGATTACATTTCTAAGTTGGGGCAACACCTTGTCCTCTTATGCTGAAATGGAAGTGGTAATACATGCCAAAACCGAGATCCCGTCCTTGCACATTTTGACAAAGACTCAGGCAGAAGAAATCAAATGGATTAAGAAGCACAATGAGTTGCTGTCTCTGATTGATGAAAAAGAAGTTGAATGTTTGTCATGGACAATGCTATCATCAAAGGATGGTTCGTTAGTTATGACAAGAAAGACAAATCTCGCTTATTTGAAGTGAGGGATAAGGTTTTGAAGTAAATTCTTCCGATTCAAGAGGAGGTTAAAGAAAAATTTGCTCCAACTTGGCAAGGGCCATTTATTGTTCAAAGAGTGCTATCCGGAGGAACATCCATTCTCACAGAACTGGATGGACAGGTCTTTCCTCTGCCAATCAATCCAGACATGTGTAATAAATTCTTTATCTGATTATGTGATTTTTCTTTTGAAATACCATCTATGGCGGATCAAAGGCGAGCTTTCTTCTTTTCTCTTTGAACATCTCACTCCTAGTTTTCCCCATTGAACCTCTAGAATAATTTAACCCTTCATTTGATAGCCCTCCTAAAGATTGCAAACCCCATCCTGGGGTAAATTTTTATCTCCCATTTGTCAGAAAAAAAAAAGAAAAAGAAAAAAAAGATTCAAAAGCTAAACTGGGGCAATTTTTCAGTTTTAATACCCTCATACTGGAGCAAATATTGATAGAACGTGATCTTAGGGGTTTGAAACCTCTTTGAAGATTTTGCTTTCAAGCCTTAACATTTCTTCCACACCCCACCTGACCCCATCATAAAAATCATAAAGTCTCGACCTCCGCTTTAGTGGTATTTCTAATAAAAATCACTTAATCAAATGGCAATTGATGTCAATACACCTTCACTATTTTTACATGGGAAGGGTTGTCGCGCTGATGCCATCCTTTCTTTAAATACATTTCTGAGTTGATAAATGTCGAAAACCTGAAAGGGTGTCTTCAAAAGAATGAAAAAAAAAAGAGAGAAAAAAGGGATTGAAAAGAAAAAAAAAAGAAAAAAGGGAAGGATGAAAAAGAAAAAAAAGAAGAAGAAGAAAATGAAAACAAAATAAAATAAAAATGTGTGACCTTTGTGAAAATCCGAAAGGTTAAGGTCATCAAGGTGAGATTTTGGAGCACAAGAGAATCATGAACGAAAAGCGGGTTGCTGACACTTGAGATAGTTGCCATTCATTCAAATCTGGTCATTAGAAAAGTTGATTTGTGGTACAAAGTGAGGTATGGCTGACTGATGCTAGAAAATTGAGAAGATTCAAAATAAGCTGCAGCACAACTCTTGAGGAGCAATTTTGACATCGAAAGATCATGCTTACATGGTTCTCAGGGCCAAAAGGAGCACAAGGAATCACATGGTATTGGTATCATATGATCACTCTTTTTGCTTTTTCAAAAGCATGAAAAATGTGGCCTTCGTTAAACATGATTTACACTGGGGCAAATATCAAAAGAAGTGAGCTCCAATTTTGGTAATACATTCTAAATCGGCTTGGTGAAAAAAAAAGAGAGAGTTTTTTAAAGTCGAGAAGATAGTGACATATGTATGTACCTCTCAGATCTCTTGAGGGGAGAGTTGTTATTGGTATTCTTCAAGTTTTAAAATTCGTCACTTTTGATTTTTTTCAAAAAAAAAAAAAAAAAAAAAAAAAAAAAAAAAAAAGAAAAAAAAGGGGTGTTTCTTTCATTCCTTCTAAAGTTTGAAAAAGAAAAAAAAAGAAAAAAAAGATTGCAAATCCACCAACTTGAGCAACATGCATTTTAATCTTTCAGTTTGATAGTATTGGACTTGTGTTTTCATTTCTTTCAGTATTTCATTGAATCCGGGTCTATCCCACCAATCTGTTATTTAAAAAAAAAAAAATCAAAAAATCAAAAAAATCAAAAAATCAAAAAAATCAAAAAATAAAAAAAATTTCAATTAAAAAAAAAATCAAAAAAGTCAGAAGATCAATTTAATTTCCTGTTGGTGAGTCTCAGCGTCCACCGCGCACCCTTCTATCTCCCCTTCTTGACAATTTAATTTCCTGTTGGAGCGTAATCGCGTCCCTCCGCGCATCAATTTAAATTCCTGTTGGTGAGTCTCAGCGTCCACCGCGCACCCTTCTATCTCCCCTTCTTGACAGATCAGAAGAATCAATTTAAATTCCTGTTGGTGAGTCTCAGCGTCCACCGCGCACCCTTCTATCTCCCCTTCTTGACAATTTAATTCCTGTTGGAGCCGCGTCCCTCCGTCAATAAATTCCTGTTGGTGAGTCTCAGCGTCCACCGCGCACCCTTCTATCTCCCCTTCTTGACAATTTAATTTCCTGTTGGAGCGTAATCGCGTCCCTCCGCGCATCAATTTAAATTCCTGTTGGTGAGTCTCAGCGTCCACCGCGCACCCTTCTATCTCCCCTTCTTGACAGATCAGAAGAATCAATTTAAATTCCTGTTGGTGAGTCTCAGCGTCCACCGCGTACCCTTCTATCTCCCCTTCTTGACAAATTTAAATTCCTGTTGGAGCGTAATCGCGTCCCTCCGCGCATCAATTTAAATTCCTGTTGGTGAGTCTCAGCGTCCACCGCGCACCCTTCTATCTCCCCTTCTTGACAATTTAATTTCCTGTTGGAGCGTAATCGCGTCCCTCCGCGCATCAATTTAAATTCCTGTTGGTGAGTCTCAGCGTCCACCGCGCACCCTTCTATCTCCCCTTCTTGACAGATCAGAAGAATCAATTTAAATTCCTGTTGGTGAGTCTCAGCGTCCACCGCGCACCCTTCTATCTCCCCTTCTTGACAATTTAATTTCCTGTTGGAGCGTAATCGCGTCCCTCCGCGCATCAATTTAAATTCCTGTTGGTGAGTCTCAGCGTCCACCGCGCACCCTTCTATCTCCCCTTCTTGACAGATCAGAAGAATCAATTTAAATTCCTGTTGGTGAGTCTCAGCGTCCACCGCGCACCCTTCTATCTCCCCTTCTTGACAATTTAATTTCCTGTTGGAGCGTAATCGCGTCCCTCCGCGCATCAATTTAAATTCCTGTTGGTGAGTCTCAGCGTCCACCGCGCACCCTTCTATCTCCCCTTCTTGACAGATCAGAAGAATCAATTTAAATTTTCTGTTGGAGCGTAATCGCGTCCCTCCGCGCATCTTTTTCTAAAAGACAAATTTAATTTTCTGTTGGAGCGTAACCGCGTCCCTCCGCGCATCTTTTTCTAATTATGACAAGTTACTTTTCTTGACTGTTTTGATTAATAATTGTGCTATCTCATTCATTTTGTGTTTCATGTTTAGAAGTTCTAAGAGTTCAGACTTTTGCGACTTTGCAAAGATCACAGTTGGTCAATGCACTTGTTTCATTGTGGTTCACTTGCATTCGAACTACGTTTGACCTGATTCCCATGGTGGGATACGTAGGCAACTCTACATGGGTTCGGTCACATTTTCTGCAATGTTATTGCATCATTTTGTCCAATAATTTCAGCCAAGTGTTAGCTTGTTTATTTTAGCTCAGGTACAGCTAGAAGAGACAGGTAATCAATTTGGTGTCTACGTCTTTGTCTTGAGTTTCTTTGAAACTCTAGACAAAGAGGGGTAAGCTGTAGACACCAAATTTTTGTCAATTTTTAATATTTTCTCAAGATTTTTCTATTTAATGAATTATTTATTTTCTAGCATTTTAATGTGCATTTTTCTCATTTTTGCAGGTTTGCATTTAAAAAAAAAGGAAAAAAAAGAAAAAGAAAAACAAACAAAAAAAACAACAAAAAAAACAACAAAACAACAAAAAAGAAAATTAAAAAAAATCATCATAATCAGTTTCTCTACCAAAACCCCTATTAACCCATTCCACACTCAATTGCCATGCACCTTTCTTTTCATTGGCAGAAGCCATCATTTTTGGGCAATCCAACACACACATCACTTGGCTAAAGTCCCTCTACAAGTCCCTCTCGGTTCTCTGCTCTCTAGACAGAGAGACAAGAAGAAAAAAAAAGCACTCTATCTCCCTCACTCTCTCGGCTCTCTCTTGGAAGTCAGAGACAAGAAAAAAAACTCCACTCTCACTCCCCAACTCTCTCCCTCTCTCGCAGACCGAAAAGAAGAAGGAAAAAAAAAGAAGAAAAAAACTACTTCCTCAATCTAGTCTCTCGGCTCTCACAAACGGAGGACAAGAAACAAAAACAGAGACAAGGAAAAAAGAAGGGAGGCTCTCGGCTCTCTCTCTTGGCTCTCAACCGAAAAAAGAAAGAAAGGCATCAGAAAAACTTCAGCCAAGGCAATTCCACTTTCATTGAGGTATTTTCCAGTTTTTTTTTTAAGCATATTAGATGCATTGTGATTTTAATTTATCTTGCTTTTGCTGGTTTTTATTGTTGTTGTTGTGTTGCTGAAAATTGGGAAATGGCATGAACTAGATTGAGGAAAAGGAAATGTTTTTTATGCATGCATGTTAACCGTTTGAAAAAATACCAAAATGAAAAGAAAGAATCTTAGGGGACTGTTTTGATTTATTTTAGTCCTTTTATGTTGTTTTCTTGTCAAATAAAATCATAGTTGTATTGTAGAGGTTGTAAGGAGTATTGTAGTATAAATTTTTGTGATTTTTAGTGGTGATTATAGTGATTTTAAAAATGAAAAACTGGGCTGTTTTTTTTGCATTTTGACCACTTTTGGGTCATCTTTTGTAAAAACTAACTGCGGAAATGAAATCTACGCGAAAAATGGAGTGGGGAGGTGTATTTTTGAGAAATTTTGATGACCGGAGAGGTCGCCGGCGGTGGCGGCGGCGCCACCGGCGGCCGCCAGCTGAAACTTCTTCAGCTGGCCGAAGAAGCAGAGAAAGAAACGATTGGGGAAGGAAGAAAAGAAAGGAAAGAAAGAAAGAAGAAAAAAGAAAAGAAATTCGGCTGATGTTTTTTTTTTCTGATGGGCCAAGAGTTAGTTTTGGTTGGTTTTTGGGAATGGGTTTTGTTTTATTTTTTTGGGTTTCGGTTGGGTTAGAAGGTTAGAGCCCATGCAATGTTTTTGTTAGGCTTGAGTGATAAAAAGATGGGCTAGCCTGCTCGTTTGGCTTGGACTTTTGGCTGGGCTTAGGTAGTGTTCGGCCCAAAGAAATAAAATGATGGCCCGATGGCCTTTCCTTGCCCAAATCAGAAACCGAAATTTGCACTTTAGCCCTGATCTCTGGAGTAGTTTCACTTCGGCCCAGAACATTTTAATTTCCTTTCATCTAGGTCCTTAATTTAATTTCACTTTGGTCCCTAAAATTTATCTTTCATTTAATTTTGACCCCTAAACTTTGAAAATATATAATTTTTGTCCCCAAAAGTTTTTCAATTTTTGCAATTCAGTCCCTGATGAATTTTGACTCTCTTTATTATGATTGTTTCTTTTCTTTAATAGCAAATTATGCTACTTTTGAATATACTTAACTTGTAATTTTTAGATTTGCTTAAATTTCTTTACGTCTGACATATTAGTGTGAATTTAGTACTTGTATTATTATTTTCTTTTTCAATTAAATTGGTGCCATGATCCTTTTGTTCATTGTGAGTATAATTAGGACAATTTGACTCCATTTAGTCACCACTTCAAACGGGAGGTACTCCTATTTTATTATTTCAATGTCAATTACGTGCTCTTATGTGTTCCTATGTGTTTATATTTTTATATGCTTTATTTATGTGATTTAAATATTCATTCAAATTTTCTTATATATGTTTTAGTTAATTTTTACAATGATTCAAGAGGCATTTAAATACCTCAAAAATGTAATAGATAGGATAATTAGATTTGTTTTATTATATTTTTCCCTTCTAGATTGTAGTTAGGCGCTCCCCGATGTAATAGATAGGTTGCGTGTTTATGTGGTTTATGTGTTATGTGTTTTATCCGCTTTTCTTAGGATTTTGGCATCTAGATATTATGTTTACGTGTTATGTGCTACGTGCTCTTATGTGTTTATTTGTTTTAATTTATGTTTTATTTGTTTCACTATGAATTGTTAATGCATGACGTCACCACACTAGTCCAACGCTAGTTGTGGTTTCTCCCTCCGCTTACTTGCTAGTCCAACGCTAGTAAGGACTTTTAGAAATGGGCTAGTCCAACGCTAGACCCTTTAGGTCGTCTTGCGCTAGATTCATCTTTGTGTGATATTCACTACATTTTCATGCATATTTTCATTTTTAGGATCTTTTCTTATTTGCATGATATTCCTTATTATATTACCCCCTACCCTCTATAGGTGCTAATCATGTCATTTAGAATTGCATCTCATTTAGACTAGTTCATTTGCTTGTTCATGTTAGGATAATTATTTTTCAAACATGGAAAATGGGTGATTATAACTCTATAGTTTAAATACCCCATTAATCCTTGTATATAAAAATTATGTCACGAGTCTTTGTCTCCCGCACCCTTTATGTTGCATTCCCTTTTCTTTGATCACTTATATATATGTATATAACTTAATTTCTTTTCTTTTATTTTAATTTCATCATTTGCATACTCGTGACACTTTCAAGGAATCATTTTGGCCTTCGCAATTAATGCGATTGGTTCAATTAAACCCTTGAATGAACATTTTGTCCCTTTCGATATTTTTTTTAATTTAGATTTGCATACATATAGGAAACATCCAAATATGATAAAATTAAGGGTTAGATTAGGAAAATTTTGACTAAATCTCGCAACTAGCTTAGACTAGGTTGAAAGGGTGCCTTAGGTTTGAGTCAATTAAACCTTTGCCTTCCCTTTCTTCAACCGTGACTCCCGAACCTATTTTCTCTTGTTTTCAAAGACCTGGAGTTGTCAAAAAGGGTTTTGATTTATTTTATTTTTGTCAAAAAATATTTTTTGGGTGACTTGGTACACCAAAACTCCATACCAAGTGGCGACTCCTATTTTTTTCTTAAAAACCCTTTTAGACTAAATTTTGGACCCAAATTGTCGCATTTTTTTTAAGTCCCATTTTAGGTCCCTTTTAACTTGTTTTAAAATAAGATCACATCTTTTCTAAACCACCTTTATTTTATTTTTCTCGCGAAAAATGGGGCGCGACACCCCTCATGCCCTGGTGGCAGAGTTCTACACAGCTCATGGCTGGAATGTTCCTCGGCTCAAGGAGTGGGTGCCAAACTTTGTGGTGCAGCGGATCACTAGCATTCCTTTCTTCCTTGAACAGGACGATGCCATGGTTTGGGTACCATCACACAACGGTGATTTCTCTGTGGCTTTCGCATGGGAGGATATCCGTCAAAGACGTCATACATCGTGGATTGATCGCTATGTATGGGGGCCGATCGTGCCCTTACGAGTTTCCTTTTTTGCATGGCGTCTAGTGCGCCATTGGATCCCTCTTGACAGTGTGCGCAGAGTAAGGGGGTCACATTATGTTCCAGGTGTAGTTGTTGCCGCCGGGCTCATGAGACTGTCATTCACTTGTTCCTGTACTGCATTGTGATTAGGACGGTGTGGGACCACTTTCTCAAAGTGTTCGGTCTTCTCCCGTTTACCGTGCACAGGGTGCCTGCTATGTTGTCCCATTGGTTCTTCTCTCACTCCAAAGTGTCAAAAACACATGTGCGGGTCCTGGTCCCTTTGTTGGTTCTCTGGTTTATTTGGAAGAGCAGAAACTCAGCAAGATTTGAAGCAGCTTCGGCCAATCCGGCCCAAGTGATCTTCCGGATCGAGTAGTTTTTGGATCAGATGGGTACGTCTCATGCATTCTCTAGGACCTTCTTTGCAGGTGATCGGGACTGTCCATGGGCAAGGTTTGGAGGCCCCTTTAGGCGGGATAAAGATGTTGCCCCCGTTGCTTGGAAAAAGTCACCACCGGGGTGGCTCAAGCTTAACACTGATGCCAGTGTCCTACACGGCAGGGCATCTGGGGGAGGGGTCCTGCGTGACCACTGTGGGAAGGTGTGTTTCGCCTATTATAAGGAGTTCGGAGAGTTAGATATGTTGGAAGCGGAGACGCAATCACTCCTGCATGGTCTCCAGTTATGTGCAGATCGCGAGGTGAGGGCGTTGACGGTAGAGTCAGACTCAAAGGCGCTTGTTCAACTAGTTTGCTCGGATATGGGGTCCAAGTGACCGGTGTATATCGTACTGCGAGAAATCAGACATTTGGTCCAGCGGATGGGTGCATCCCTTCACCATGTCTTTCGTGAGGCCAATTCGGTGGCGGATGCATTGGCTTCTCTGCAATTGGGAGGGTAGCGCGTCTACGTCTCAGACGCGGCCCTGCCTCTCAGGGTCAGAGGAGAGGCTCTTCTGGATCGTCACGGAGTACCTCAGCTTCGTGAGGTGCTCATTTAGGGTTTGATTGGCTATGCCCTCGCTTACTCCAGTCTTTGTTCTATTTTTTATTCTTGTAACTCTCCCGTTTGTGAATAAAATTTAAGGTTGGCTACCCTCCCCCATTGGGGTTTCGCCAAAAAAAAAGGGCCCTAAATGTAATAGTTAGGCTTTTATTTGCATTTATTTGCTTGTGTGTTTACGTGTTTACTCGCTTTCATTAAGGTTTTGCATCTAAAAATTATGCTTATGTGTTATGTGCTTTATGTGCATTATGTGTGTAATTGTTTTAATTATACTTTATATGATTTATTTAGTTATAATAAATGCATGACGTCACCGCACTAGTCCAACGCTAGTTGTGGCTTTTCTTCTCGATTTCTCACTAGCCAATGTTTGTGAAGACTTGTAGAAATGGGTTAGTCCAATACTAGATCCTCCAGGCTGTCTCGCGATAGTATCACATTTTTTGAGTGACATTTATCGCATTTCATACATGTTTTTTATTTTTAGGGTCTTTTCTCATATTGCATGATATTTTCTCTGTATATTATCTCCCTTACCCCTATGTGCGCGAAACATGTCATTTAGACTTGCATTTCATTTAGGAAATAGAAATAGGTTAGTCCATTTGTTTGATTAGGTTAGGAGAGTCACCCTTCAAATATGGAAAATGAACAAGTGTGGCTTCTTAGCCTTAGCACTCTCTTGTCCCTCTCTATAAGAAGGAAAAATTGAAGTCATGAATTTAAGTCTTCTGTGAGAATTCGAAAGTTTATATGTACACTTTGAACTTATTTCATTTAATCTGTTGTTAGAAATAGTATGTGTAACAAATGAATGGTTAAATTAAATCCATAATTGAATTCCTATAAAATTGAAAATTGAGGTTGAATTTTAGATTTAGTAAAATGATGAAATAATGTTAAAGACTAAATTAACCTAGAGTACAGGAATAATAATGAGAATTTAGGAAATATTCTAGAATGATACAGAAAAATTTTACGAATTAAATAAATATATGATGTGCATATCGTAAATTGTGATTAATTGCGAATGTTACTAGACACGTATTATACACTAGAAATTTAACAAGTACATGTCTAATGAGGTTTTCTTAAAGTTAAATGTGTCAAAACCAATGTAAGAAAATTTTCCCGAAAATACGAATGAAGTAGGAGTTCATACATGAAATCATAAAATTTAGGCCTTAGAGAGTAATTAAACTACAACTAAAAGACCAAACTAACCTTAAAAGTCTAGACTAATTACCATGCGGCCATCACACAAATTATCAGAATTTAGAAACCAACCAAGAGAAAGGAATACATTTCATTGAACCGAATGCTAACTGCTAAATTCCAAGTGGTGGGAGGTTAGGATTTAACTGAGATTGGAGCGGTGAGTTGAGACAGCTGCCAGGAAGGGAATGCATCACCAAATTGCTAAATAAGCCGTGACAGATAGAGAGCAGCTTAAAAGAAACAAAAACTGGGCGGTGGCCGAAAGGAAACAATCTGATCTCCTTAATCAATAAGGCCGAGAGAAAACCAGAAGAATATAACTACTTATTACTTTGCTTATTATTACCATGAGATAAACCAGAGAGAGAGCCGAGGGAGTTGAGAAGAAAAGTTGTCTTCCTATCTTGTTTTTCTTCCTAAAGCAGACTCGAGTGAGGAAAAAGAAAGTGCAAGCTCCACTATCAGCTAACTAAGAAACTATACCAACGAAGGCAAAAGGGAACAGGGAGGTCGAGTGAGGAGTTGGAATAGCAATCGAAGCAGTCTGCAACATTTAAACCTATGAGGAAGAGGTAAATGCTATAACCACTTTCTGTTTAGTTGGTTTAATCCATTAAACATGAGCTATATATGTTGAGTTAGCTAAGAAATTAGTTCTGGTGCGAGAAACGTATGCAGAAATTATGAAATTGCAGCAACTAGAAGTTGTAACTGTTTTAATATCTTAGGATGATAACGTTGAGAATCTACCATAACCTTTTGCTTATTTGGCACAAATGAGTATATATACAAGCTGCATGTTAGTTTTAGCAAGGCATAATGAGTTTTAACAGAGGAGAAATCTGATAAAGGAGAAAAAGATGAGAACTGGACAGAAATGGAGGGAACCGAGAGTTGTTGAGTTGTAGCCCATAAACAAAGAAAATTTTCTGTAAAAACCTCTTAGTTATTCAGTACACTTGAATATTAAGGTTGCATGTTGGATTGTAGCTAAGAAAAGCTAAGTTTGGTTGAAGGAAATAGTTGGAAGTTTCTGCTATGCTGGCCGAAGGAGGAAAGATAGAAATGTCCAAGTTTCTTTATATATTTTGGTTCTAAACTCCTACGTTGAAGCTTAGTTCTTTGCATAATATTTTAGTTTCGGCATGCATGTTAGATTTGGGTATGAAATGAAGTAGTTAATGGAGGAATTTCTTGCTAAAAGATTGATTGCTGTCCGAAGCTTTCTATCAAGGCCGAGAGAGAGAGAGAGTTAAACCTTTGATCAGTTTTTCCTTCAAACTCCTCTCTGTAAACTTTCACATCTGATATCTAAAGTTACTCGGTAGTTTAATACTTGTATTTGGCATGATGAGCTGGAGTTAAAACTGAAGGAGTTATGGTAAAAATGTTGCATATTAAACTGCGGCACTGCTGGAAGTTTTAGTTGTCCAATGTCTTAGCTGATGTCAGATTGTTATGCGTGGCTGTTGGGTTGAGTAATCTGTTGAAACTAGATGCTCTTCGTCTTGGTTTATGCTGGACTGAATGTACTTTAAATATTTAGAGCTTTAAGCAAGTGAAAGAATAGCGTTTTTGCCGAAAGCTTGAAGTAACGTTACTAGTTTTGGTTGCTGTCCAAGAAATGGAACAGATTGTGCTTCTGATCGACCCATTTTGGCCTTGAAAACGTGACAACTAGGTATCGATGTTTTCATAAGAAATGTAGGTTTATATTTTAGCTTCGAAACACTATAAAATTTGCCTCAATCCGATAAGTGTAGCTCTAGTTATGATCGAAATACCAGAGGATGGCAAAGCTGCCTTTCTCGTTGCCTTTCATTTTGTTTCCGAATGCACTTGCTAAGATGCTAGCCGTGAGGAACTAGTTTTAACCAGCATTTCTTCTAATTTCCAACCTGTAAGCTTTCATAAATGATAGCTACAATTGTTCTGAGAATTAACGACTATACCTAGTTCCATAAGTAGAGTTAAACTAAGACGATTGAGTGAAAAACTCACGATAGTTATATACGTAAAGTGGCCTCTAATTATTTAATATTGTCTTCACAAATATTTTAAAGGCTATAAAATTTGAGAGGCTAGTGTAGTGAAATAAAATTTAAAGTGCACACAACTTAGACCTTGGCTTGTTAAAAGGAGAACCAATAGAGTATCTATAAGCCATAATTAATATTGGATTAAGAAAGTATATTGGTTTGAACGGTTATACAAGTTTATAAACTTGAAGATAGGTTTGTTTCATGGATTAAAAATAATAAAGTCAATAAGTTTCGAAAATAAAAGAATGAATAAATATGAAGAATGTTAAATTTGTATTTCAAGGTCAAACTTGATTTTAATAGTTTAAATAATAATGTAAGAATGATAAATGATCATCTACAGATTATATAGTTACATTGAAATTATTAACTTGTCCCAGGAAATAGCTGTGAGCCAGGAAACAAACCCGACGCTCGAGAGTAAATTATTTGGATAATTAGTGAGTGTTCCTTGTTTGTTATATTTCCCTTGACTACATGGCTTATTGTGAATATTTGATAATGTGTTAAGTGCTCTCAATGATTGCCAAAAGAGTTTTCTAGGCGAGTGTGTACTTTATCGCACTCGACATAAATGATTGTGACATTTTCAATGATTGAACGATTGAAACGTTACTTGTGCATGAATGTAAGCCTTTTGGCTGAACTGGGCCCTGCCCTTCGTTACCGATCGACTCAAGCCAGAAGCGGACTCGGTCGGGCGATATGGTGACCCTGGGTGAATGTTTGGTATACTCGAGTATTACCTTGAAGTCTGGTGGAGTCTGGCCAACGTCCAGGAGGGGGTGAATGAAATGAATGAACGAATGTCAATGCGAATGAGGGGTTTTACTTACAAAAATGTATTTTCAAATGATTGGAAGAATAAGGGAATGAAAGGAGAATGAATGAATGAACGAATGGCTCCTCGTGAGCACGTATCCTTTTAATGAATGTATTATTGCTTTATACTGTAAATGTTACTTGAATTATTGGTTATCTATGGTTAATGTATTGAGTTCATTGTTTGATTATGTGATTGGAATCTCACTGAACTTTTAGCTCATCCCTTTAGTTTTGTTTTCCTTAGCAGGGGAAGGCAAGCAAGGACGAGAGTTCTGTATAGACTAGTTTAGTTTAGATCTTTGAATTTTGTAATGGTTCTCGCCCTAGCGTTGGCAAGGGCTGGATGTACGAAGAATTGAGAACCTTTGTACTCTTGAATTTGTACTCCCTTTCGAGATAGAAATGCATATAAGTTTCACGTTAAGTTTTGGATTTCGGACTTGCTTTATTTCAATTTTTTTTTGTGGTTTTATTTCGGATTTGCTTGAAGTATGACTGAGTCCCGGCGAGAGTTGGGCAGGCGGTCCGCCGAATCCTTTGGTTCGCCTTAGGGGGAGGTGGGGCTGTCACATCTTCCGTACTCATTATGTTGCATTCCTCTCCTTTAGGTCACGTATATTTATATATTATAATTCTTCTTTTTCTTTGAGTCTCATCTTTGCATATTCGTGACTTCTTCTAAGAATCATTCTTGGGCATCACAATTAATGTGATTTGCACTAGTTAAACTTTGAAGAGATATTTCGAACCTCCCGATATCCATTAGGTCTAGGTTTGCATCCATATAGTAACATTCAAATGTGATAAGTTTTATAGGTTAAATTAAGAAAAATTTCGACTAAATCACGCAACTAGCTTTGGTTAGGTTGAAAGGGTGCCTTAGATCAAATCTTTATCTTCTCTTTCTTCAATCGTGACTCTTGAACTCTTTTTCTTGTTTTTTGAAAACCTGGAGTCGTCTAAAAAGGGTTTTGTTTATTTTTTTATTAAAAAACATATTTTTGGGTGACTTGGTACACCTTAATTTAATACCAAGTGGCGACTCCTATTTTTTTTAAAAACCCTTTTTAGACTATTATTTTGAGTCAAAATCGTCGCACTTTTTACGTTCCATTTTAGGCCCTCTTTTTCTTTTATTTTTCAAAGGCTCATTTTTCCATTCGCTCAAAATTGATCAAAAATTCATTTTTTATAACTCATAATTTTTATTTCAAAAAATGGGCCACAACAGACAGTACTGAGATAAGGTGGGAATGGGGGAGAAAGTGGAAATGGTTAGGGAGAATGGTGGTAGAAGACCGATATGGACATATGTTTTGAGTATTTTGGAGTGTATTTTTTTATAAAATTTAGGATATTTTAACAAGTTCCTATCTAAAGTTGAAAAAAAATTTTTGTTTAAAACAAACATGCATAAAATATGGGTGCCAAACGGATCCTACATTTTTAAATTATGGATATAGACCTAATTAATGCATGATAGTTTCTTTTGTTTACTTCTTTGATCCAAATCATATTTCCCATGTTTCTTTTCTTTCCCTTTCCTATCACATTTAATCCAAACAAGATGAATGGAATCCATTTTCTTCTACTTTTATTTCCTTTTTTTTTCTTCTAGAGTCATCTCCTTTTTTTTTTCTTGCCTTTCCTTCAATTCAAACAATGCCTAGATCAAGACCTCATTAATAACCTTAAATGTACATCTTTATTAGTTTTACCCTAAATCTCAACTTTTGATTTTATCGCTACAAACTAACTTTTGTACAATTGCCACTTTATCTTGATATGCATTTGACTTTGCTTACCATATGGCATACTCAATTTTCCCTTCTCCTTGTCTGAGTGCCATTTTGTCTTGAAAGACTTTCAAACTTTCCTTCATAAGTAAGTATATCGTTCATAAGTCAGCACGGAATCTTGCACACTTTGAAGGGCAGTGCCTATGTAGGTAGACCATTTGTGATTGTATCCTGGCAGATGTAGTGGGGGTATTTTGTGGGAGGTATGCGGGAAGTTTGTTGGGTTTGGATCCTGGTATGCATTCTATTCCAGTATTTCTGGATAAAGGCCTCGGTATTCCCATAGGTTGGTTCATTCGGAGTTCCCAGCCCAGGGGAGTTGTAAGCTAAATACGGATGGCTGCTCACTAGGCAACCCGGGAGTTAGTGGCGGGGGTGGTGTACTCAGGGATTCATCTAGTGCATTATTGTTTGGGTTTTCTATTCCATTTGGGGACCTGACATGTCTCCAAGCTGAGGTCAAATCGCTACTTTTTAGGGTGCAGCAATGTCTTCTTCAGGGCTTGTCACGGATACAGGTAGAGGTGGACTCTCTTGTGTTAGTAAACATCCTGCTAAATAAATCGAGGTGCCCGTGGTTAATTCGGTTGGAGCTAGATACGTTATTGGCAATACAGGGTTTGGAATAGACAGTGGGGCATTGTTATCGCGAGGCAAATCATGGGCGGATGGTTTAGCCAAGGTGGGGGCACAGTCTGAGGATATTGTCATGTATACATCACAGTCGGATTTACCAAGATTGGCAAGGGGGACCTTGGGTGTTTAGATAGATCACAGACCCCCGTCATACGCATTAGAGCTGTTCGCAAATAAAGGCTTTTGTAATTTTGCTTTGTGGTCATTAATAATATAAGGGGGGTGGCGCCCCTCCCCGCATATGGGGTTAGCCGAATAAAAAAAAATCGTTTATTCATTCTTTAGGCACTGTTTGGATTGAAAGAAAAGGAAGGAAATAAAAGAAAAGGACTCTAATGGAAAAGAAAAGAAATGAGAATAGAGAAAACTAAAGTCCATCCATCTTATTTAGATTACAGAGAAAAGGAAAAGAAACTACCATGCATTAGTTACATTTTTATTAATAATTTATAAGTCTAATTTATGAGCACATAATAGGTTTTTTTAGAAAATTTTAAAATTTTTACTAATCTTAGTATCATTTCTCTCTATTTTCAGCCACTTTTGAATGGAAAGTAGGCAGACAAAAAATAAATAAATAAATCTTATCACTCTCTTTTCATCCTTGTCCTTTTTTTTTTCTCTTCAAAAATCAATTCAAATATCAAGAACCTTATCCCTCCATTTTCTTTTGTTTCCTTTCTCTCCCATTCTTTGAAAACAAACAATGCCTAAATCCCAATCTTAAAAAAATGCTGAATTTTCACGATTGAGATTTTGAAAAATATACCAATACATTATCCCCTAAATATAGACCTAACTAACAATACCAATGTGCTACTTCTCAGAGTAGAAAAAATTTGCACCATAGGAAATGCAAATGGTAAAGAAAAGTCACGGTCATAGATGATAAAAATAATTTCAAGAACCTCCCCTGAAGCTTTCGATGATTTCATTGACCTCTTCTAAGATTTGGAAAATGACACTTATCTCCCCTAGCAAAATAAGAGGTCCATTTGCTGACATCACCTAGCATGAAATTACTCATGTACCCCAACACATTATCTGAGATTAGAAACTAAAATTTTAGAATTAAGTAATTATGGCACAAATCAACTAATTAACGGAATTATCTCTTAATAGTATGAACAATAATATGGAAGATACAAAATGGTGCCATTTTGCTACACCAATTGGCGCCATTTTGTGATTGACAGGATTTGACATGACCATATTACAATCGTATACAAGAAAGGCTTGGATAGAACAAAAGAAGCACAAAGAAAAGAAATAGAAAAACAAGTCTATTCTTGAGGATTTTTCCCCCTTGGTTTAGCAACTAAAAAGATGGCCTTTGTATTAGAGTAATTTCGTGGAAGTGGTTCAGAAACGAGGTAGAAGAAAGACAAAATTGGATTTTTTTCTGTGCTAAATCACAAAAGGCATACCCTAAGTCAAGTAAACAATCTCTACTGTTCTCAGTTTAATATTCAAAAGCTATAATGTTAGTTGAAAATCATGAAACTTTTAAGACAATCGTGACTGAAATACACCTTGACTGATAATTATTTGCAACAGATAATTGTTTTTACTAATACACCTTGACTGGAATGTATAAGGGGCATTTGTGAAATAAAATTTCATCTCTCTCCTAAAAGTCATTTTTTTAATCATACTCTTTCATGAATGAACTGATTTTGTTATCAAACCATAAATCTCAAAAGAGGTTAGTGTAATTTTCCAAACCTCAAGAGAGGTTAGTGAAATTATCAGAAATATCGGGAGAGTTTTCTAAATTTATCCCTTGATAATAATATGACCTAGGCCTAGACTGCAGCTAGAAGGGTACATGAGCACGTGACATCGTGTGAACGATGCTGAGTGACACAAATTGTATGGACGGACAATGACATCTTGCTAAGTTGTACGGACAAACATCATCTTCCTGGGGAGGGGCGGCACTAAGTTTACATGCATTCACAGCAAATTAATGCGCAAAAGTTTGACAACCGACTAGGATGTGAATCTCTCCATGTAAAATGTTATCGTTTTCACCCAACAAAAAAAAAAGAGACCAGGACGTGATTCTCAACCTTCCATCCTTAAGTGCACTGTAGATACCCTTTTTAGGTAATATCGTTTAGGTTAGGGCAAAAAACCTGGGCGGCCATTAAACTTTTCTCAAGATCTTGTTTTGGCCATCGAATTATTTTTTGTTAATAATTGACCACTAAACTACTTAATCAGTGAACCCGTGCCCATTTCGTCAATAATGGCTCTTAATTTCTGAAATTAGCATTCCACGTGTCAAACTACAGGGGTAATTTTGTCCGTCAATCCACTGACCGTTTACTTACAATCTCTGAAAATTATAAAAGAGGACGCAGAGATAACAAGGAAAGAGGGATGGAAAACCTTTCTGCAGATTCCGTCAGCCACTTTTGTTCTGACAAAATCAGCGGAAACAATTGTTCCGCTCGACAAACAGAGTTCATAGAGATGTATAGGCCTTAAGGGACTAGGTCCAAGAACCAGAATTAGCCGCTCAACTTGTGGAATCTGAGGGACCAAGAGCTAAAGAGCAGTCTTGAAATTAGAGACAGAGTTGATTAGTTTTTTCAGTCTTCTGATACCCTACTTCACCTCTCTCTTTCTGGAAACGTGCTTTCTCCTTAAGGCTGCCTTCATCTCAGCTTGTGAAGCTAGTACTATTTCCTGGTATTCCATAATTAAATTTTTAAAAAAAACATCGTTGGGTTTTCAGAGGAAAATCAATAATGACAAGCATAAAAGTAGGGCTCTACTCACCAAATCCTTGTACTCCTTCTGCAATTCGTCAAATTCGAGGCTAATATCCTGCAAAATACTATGGAGAGAAAGTAAAAACGAATGCATTAGCTGGGGATTGCATAATTTGAAAAAAAAATTTTGGCAGAATCTTGAACTGTCAACGGGAAAGGGGGAAAAAAGAAAAAGAAAAAAAAGAGCAGATAAGGCTAGTGTGCAAACGAAGGGATTTGATGGTGCATATAGAGGACGAAGGCGAGAATGTCGGTGACGACATGGAAAATGACGGAGCTGTTGAGGGAGTCTGATGCTGTGTCGATGTCGGTAAACTCTGAAGTGTTATCTCTGCGTCCTCTTTTAGCTCCTAAAGTGCAGACCACAAATCTTCTTGCTGGGTTCCAATTTGTCCATGAGGTCTTCACCGTTGCTGTTAATCCGCAGGAGCATCTAGGTATGGGTTTAGGAGAGCGTCTCGACATTCTTTGGCTTCTTCGATTTCTCACACAGAATTTAGGGCTGGAAATTGAGTCCATATTTTTTCCTCCACAAGACCAGACACTTCAGTTGGCTTCCATCGCTTTTTTTCTTTCCAGTTGATGCCATTAATGTAAGTAAACGGTCAGTGGATTGACAGACAAAATTGCCCCTGTGGTTTGCCACGTGGAATGCTAATTTCAGAAATTAAGAGCCATTACTGACGAAATGGGCATGGGTTCACTGATTAAGTAGTTTAGTGGTCAATTATTGACAAAAAATAGTTCGATGGCTAAAACATGATCTTGAGAAAAGTTTAATGGCCGCCCAGGTTTTTTGTCCTTTAGTTTATCCAAGAGAGAAGGAAAACAAGCACTAACTGATTTTTCATGTTCAGGAGCAGTTACAAATTCGTCCTGTTCAAACCAACATTCAGAGAATACTCATCGCACACTTGATTAGGTTGGCCTTGTTTTCATCTTGTTTTAGTAATGGCATAATAGAAATCTCTAGACGTTACTCCTTATCTTTGTTTTTAAACTCGGACCGGACCGACCGGTCCAACCGGTTGAACCGAAAACCGGCCATTTGTCGGGTCCGAGTTAATTCTAAAAATCGAAAAATTAAAAACTCGGTCAAACCAGATCAAAAACAGGGTTTGACCCGGTTGGACCGGAAAAATAAGAATCGAGTCACTTTTTTTTTTTTTTTTTACTTTTTTTGAAAGGTCAAAATATTTTTAATATTATGTTTTGCCCCCTAGGTTGTTAAAAATTATTAATATATCTTAAATATTTCATACTTTATAAATGTTGTCTTAAAGTTTAGTGTTATTTTTCAATTAAGTCCTTAATTTTAATTCTAAACTTATTAATGCTCATTAAATAATATAAATTGCTACTTGATTGTTCTAATTTCTTTATATTTTCTTGTTAAATACATCTGAAACATCAAATATATATGAATATACCTTTATTAATATTAACATGTTATTAGATATTTTACATATAATATTTTAATTTTAAAATAATTTTTATTTATGACGTCATCCGGTTCAATTCCGATCGAACCCGGTTGAACCCATTAACCCCTGACCCCTGAGTTCGACCCAGTCGATACCCGGTCCGGTTCTGAAAACATAGCTCCTTATGAGGCAAAAGAGTAGTGTTGTCTTTGTGGGTCTACCCAACTTTGCTTCTGCTTCTAGTAATTCTATAAGAAAGTTGAACATGTTTTAAAGGAATCAAGGCCTCCTCAGTTGATTGTTTAGTTCAGTCTAATTATTGAAATTCTTGCAACATTGAGCATAAATTCGTACAACTTTGATGTAATGATGAACTAAGTGTAAGAGTTAACAAAATTTGTGTTTATATTATCATTTTATATCAAATATTGTGTGAATTAAACAAAAGTTTAATTGGAGAGACCCCAAATTTATTTTAAAGCTGGTTTAACAAAAGTTGAACAAAGTTCAACTAGATGGAACTAAACAAAAGTTCAACTAAAGAGACCCAAAATTTTGATAAAATTACTTAGCAATGTAAAATACCATGTTGGACCCAAAAAAGATATTTGGTTAAATTAAATATAACTTTGGGATCTGATGCATCCTTATACCACTAATCCAACTTTTACGCGCAAAACTCCCATTTTTTAAAGCACACTCTAAATCACTTTTTCAGTTAGTTTAACACTTCATGCAAGTTTTAAATGACTTAAATATGTGATCTAGCCCTTCATAACAAATCAAAAAAGTAATAATTATATAAAATGAAGGGTTGAGTTCTTTGATCTTCTCATTTCTTGCCAAACCTCAACAGGCATCTTTTGCCTTGCTACTTGAACCCTACAAAAAACAAACATTACAAACACACTTAAAAGCATATAGTAAACATGAAAATACACTAAAATGAAATAAACTAATACAAACAATTTATCACCAATAATGTCATGAGTTTATTTTATGCTTGTTATCATGAGTTTATATGCAAGGATTTCGAGATTGTCATTGTGTGAGTCTAGCATTTTGCTTTTGAAAAACTTAATTTCTTATAAATTGGAGTTTATCATGCCAAACTTTCTTTAAATTCATGGAGTGTATTGTTCTTAGTTTGTTTGTGTAAGTTATGTGATTGGTGTGATTAATGAATGTGAAAATCTTCTTATAATGTTTTGCTTAGTTCTAGTTTTTGCTAGGTATAAGTAATACGTTTTTCTTTCATATTAGTAAAAGAAAGTGATATGATTGTTGATCATGCAAAAACTACTGCAGTGTTTTGTAGTACTTAGTAACTAAGGGTTTTCATAAAAAAATGTCTGTTTTTGTATAAAATAGTACTAGAATTAAGAGTATGCAAAGTAGTGAGAATTTGTGACTTGATCTGAGTAATGACAGACATTCATCTATCAATGTTTGCTTTTGCATCAAAAGATAAGTTCACTACTTGAGTAAAACTTAATAAGAACTACAAAAAGAAGAAATGAATGAAGAGAAAGAAAAGGTGCAATTAATGTGTGAGGGCTTTCATATTAATTGTCCTTGTTTGTATAAATTTTAAGAGGTGGTTACCAGTTTAGCTTTTATATTTATTGATTATGCTAATTATATAGCTAGCATGATTAAATTAGAAATGATGCATGATATTGAGACTTGACCAAATGATGGTACGATAGGTTTTTTTTTTTTTTTTTTTTGTAACCATTATCTTTCTAGAGCAATTTCTATATAAACTTTCAACAATTTCACTGACACTTGAACACTATGAATAACAATATCCTTTTCTAAAGTTCATCAGTTTCCACTTGTCGTTGTACAGATATTTTTTTAACAAAAACAGTAAATTTTATGTTGTACAAATATTATTCTCCATTGTTTCTTTTTTGGGAGGGTCTCTTTCGGGCTCGTCGTACCAAAAGAAGAAAAGGAATAAAGTTTTTGGACCTAGCTAGTCTTTCCTTAATCGCTTATGCGTTGCACAGTATATTCTATTATTGAAATTGAGACTTAAAGGGGAAAAAAGAATATAAAGACTTTGAGGATTATCATTTCTCTGTACATCTTGCCTGAATAATGTATCTTTAGGGTTTCTACTAGTGTCTTTCGTACCCAATATTTTCCAGCTTTTCCCACCTACCATCTTGCAGATCTGAGGCTTCCCAGAAAAGGTTTTGTCTGGTTTTCCATTTTTGGGGTCAATCAATTCCATTCCCACCCGGTTCTTTCTGTTTTTGGAAACTTTTTTTTTGTTCATGAGGTTATATTAGTTTTTTAATTCTTGATTAAATGCATTTTGGTTGTTTGTACTTCGACCCTTCATGGAGTCACTGATTTCTCTTTCAGGGTTGTTGGTGGATTTGATTTTGCACCTTGTTTGTTATCTAAAATCGTAAGAATGGTGAGAGGGAAAACTCAGATTAAGAGGATAGAAAATTCAACTAGTAGACAAGTGACATTCTCAAAGAGGAGAAAGGGACTTCTCAAGAAGGCCTTTGAGCTATCAGTTCTTTGTGATGCGGAAGTTGCACTGATCGTTTTCTCCCCCAGCGGGAAGCTTTTTGAGTTCTCAAGTTCCAGGTACATTAACCATCAACATTTGCACATGATCTGCTCATATTCTCCATCTATCTCTCTTTTTTGTTATTAATTTTTCTCCCTTTGATCAAAATGGTATCATCTTCATCAAATTTTATGTCCGCTTTTACAACGGATTGACCATAGATCATTCCAAGTATTTTCTGAAGTTTTTATCAAAGCCAAGGGATCAGAGATCCCTTATCTTGTTTTATATCCGTTTCTATGAAATCAATTTTTACCAATAAATGCAGCTTTTAATGAGTTTGACTTAAGCTATTTTTCCCCTCTTTGCATCTGTAGTATCTACTTCCACTCCTTTAATGGGATTTAGATATTATTAAGTCCGGAGGCGGAAATACTAGATCCTTAGAAGCACGCAAAAATTAGATAGACAAAATACACATAACGACAGAAACCAATGTCATCAATAGTTGCAATTCTGCAGCATTTTTTTACATGATATTGTAAGCCAAGTTGTCAATTAAAATCAGTAGCATGAGATATTCTCCTAGGGCAAAACTTATGAGACACGGCATTTTCATCCCAACAACCGCTTTTCGTAGTAGTTCTTAGAGTACATCGTGTAAATAGAGTACAAGGGGTTGTACTATAATACTTGTTTTTCTACAACGAAAGTAAAAGTTTTAGTCTATCTGGAATGCAAGTGGAAGTGGTATCATGTCAATAATGAATCCAGTAAGAAGCTGTCGAGCTTTTGTACTTGTTCTTGAAACAGTCCAACCTCGCCAGCCTATATGCATTAGTACTACGAGGAAGTGGACCTTCTTATCTCCTAAAAGTTAGCTTTTTTATTGTTCAAGTTGATTAAGAGTGTGTCTCGTAATGTTTACGATCATGTACAGACACATAATTTGCCCGCAAATGCTGGCATATTAATCAGTGTACAAGAAAGAAGAATTTTTATTTTGGCCTACAGCAAAGAAGATTATTAACATTACTGATGCATTTTAAAGAGATCAGTTAACATAATCTGAGGGCAATGGATGTATGACCATATACCAAGTTATATATATGTTGGTTAGCCAGAATCTAGTGAATAAAGCCAACCGTGGTGATGTATCATTAAACCCTGAAATATTAACTTCATAAAACTATAAAATGATGCCATATCTCGAGAAATTCTAAGTTTCCATCTTAGTTGCTATAAGAGCAGAACAAATAGAAAATTATTTCTTATTTAGATTCTGCGTTGAAACAATGCGAATAGTGTACTTTGATCTCAAGAAGACAACAACAAAATAAATCCTCTTAGACCACTTATATTGGATGTAGGGATAGTAATCTTCTATCATATTGGCCTTTTTTACTTCATTTCTAATGACATTATAGATTCTCAAGCTAAATAAGAATATTACGCATATTTCATCACACTATGAACAACTATGAATAGTAGTGCTTCGAAGCCTATGGACCAAGAAGATGAAATACAAAACTACTTAGGCCAAAGACCTTGGAAGCATATATATTAATTGAACATTGAGTCATCATCCAGGATTTTAGAGTGTATAGTAGATGCCAAAGTGATAAGCCAAATTATAATACCTTATTTATTTCTTACAACCAAACTTTGTAGTCATGACTCAGGATCTCTGGGTCAAAGTGTTGAAAAGTACCAAATTGTGGAATCTAAGAGTTACGGGTTCTCTCAAGTTCACTTTTGTTTGATTCATTAGTACTACATAAAACTAAATACGTGGTAGTGAACCTTTAATTTCAAATATCCATGAATCCTAAAATACATCACCAGTGGTGATCATCACTTCCCAATAATGGCACTATTTCTTAAGTATTGTGCCGCCCATGATATACATCATTTCTCAAAGTTTTCAGGTCATTTCTCAATTTTAACTTAGTGCATATATATATATATATATGTATACATATGCGAGGGCATTTTTGTCCATGAAATATGAGTTGTCCAGCATCACTTGAGAGACACATAGCAATAAGGATACTGAGCAGTATTAATGGTGAAAACAATGGTTCTCTCAAGGTGGAAGATAATCAAATAATTTAGACATCTATGGAAATTATTGGCTTCTTCTATCTTCTTTTTGTGTAGCAAAGGTCACATCACATATGCACATTATGAAACTTTTAGCTTTCTAGCTAGGCCAAATTTGACCATCCTAGTGTAAGCTTAACGTTGACACATTTGAAGCACGTGGTGGAATGATGAGACTCCCCCGAACATTCAAGATTTAGAGAATGCATTCTTGTTATTGGATTCATGGTTTAGAGCAATGCATAGCATCTTAGAATGTCAAGGGGGGTAGTAATACTCATATTTTGAAGCTTTGCATCCTAAATTCCTTAATTAACATGTTATGTTATATTTAACTTTAAGTTCCAATGAATTGCATAATTTCGATGAAGACGACGATATGGCAGCATCATTTGACGTAATTCAGGATCCAAGACTTTTCTATAATTAGTTGCCATTGGCTTAATTTTTCTACAAAAAGGACCTATTTCATGGTTTTATTATTGGCTCGCTTTCAACTTTGAGAAGGAAATAACGGTTATTTTATAGTTAAAAGACTAACTTGATGGAAGAAAATTTTACAGGACGCAATTTTTTGACAAATATTTAACCTTTCAGAAGGGAAATGGCTGGAATTTAGAGGCATAAATGAACTGCAAACCCTTATTTTGAATCAAGGAAAAAGGTATTAATCACTAATTCATATTTGGTTCCCCAATATTGGTCTAATCCAGTTCTTTAAATGTTATATATGATAAATTTGGGCATCTTGCTTCGAATATTGAATATAGGAGTAAATATTGAATACTTGATTACATACGTAGGGAGTGTTTTTTGAAATTTCTATAAGTTTTGAAGGGTTAAAGATTTCTCATTGACTCATAATTTAAAGCAATTTGATGTAAATTATATATAACAACAGTTACTTCGAATCTTTTTTTTTTTTCGCTTGAAGTTCATACCAACACTAATTTGGACATATTAGGTCAACATGATGGTCATGTGTTAAGGACTAGTGCCTTCCTGTGCTACAGTACCAGAGTTGGCATACTTTGAGCTAAGTCTCCTTATAGGATGTGTCCAATCTCTGTCAATAATAGAATTTTTAGTTGTTTTACACTATAACTTTACACAACATGGAAATATCTCACCTATAAAACAACACACAGAAATACCTCATTCATGTACTGCATAACGTGGAAGGCCTTTATCTCACGCAACTTTGAGTTACTTATGCCTAGTTTAGAGCGTAGGAAAGAAAAGAAGTAAGGAAAAAAGGGGGGAAAAAAAAGAAAAGACAAAGAATTACTTTTTTTTTTCGTATACTGTTCCGGCGTAGCAGAGGATAAAGGCAAGGAGCAAAATTATTAATACATGTAATTCACACATTTACTCTCAAATTTAAACTTATAGGTTCTTGTACTGATGATAAATGTGACAATTTCTGGGTTTTCAGCTAATGGCCTTTTCTTAATTTTTTTTCTATTTCTCTTTACTTTGATGAGAAGTTTGGGTAAATAACCTCATCCATCCTTCAAGTTTAACTCGTGACTCTATTTTGTCTCTCGAGTTTAAATAGAACCTATTATATTTCTGAAATTATATATTGGGTTTTGAAAGGTGCCTAAGTAAAATTCTATCCAAAATCAACTTAATAGATGCCAATCAAGTGAGAGACTTGCTATATCTCCAAAGGCATTGATAAAAATTATAAAAGCCTAAACCTATACCTTCAGACTAAGTAAATAAAAGGGAAAGGCACTTGCCATCTATAGCATTATCAGGGCAAAATTTTACACTCAACTTCATTGTTTCTAATTTTGTATATATGTGTGCATACAAACACAGACATATATACATATATGTATATATGTATATCTATGTGTGTGTATGTATATATATATACACACACACATATATATATGCATGTATGTATGTATATGTATATATATATATACATGCATTTGTATGTGTGTGTATGTATATATGTATACATACAAATATACATAGATACATAGATACATATATATATATATATATATATATAAGTAGAGAGAGAGAGAGAGATAGAGAAAGAGAGAGGGAGATCAAAAGATCAAATGGCAGGAGCTAGAGATCAGATGGAGAGGGAAGATGAGTGAAATGATTTGCAAGAATGGTTTTAAGTTTTTCGATTGACGTGAGCGAATGATTAAGGGTCTCGATTATCAAATTTTGCCCCAATAATGCAAGAGGTGGCAGGATTCATTCCCTTCCATATACTTGGTTTATTGTGATCAACTTAGGGTTCCAAATCTAGATTTCTAACTTTTTCCATTTGTTGCCCATAGAGAACTCGTGTTTCTTTCGAGATTATTGTCCATCATGCCAATTTGGGCGAAGTGTGTTTTATGGGCCTTTTGAGACCTAATTCATAAGGCAAAAGACACAGTAGGTTCTTTATGAACTTGAGTGATGAAATAAGAAGATGAGCCAATGGTGAAGGAAGGATGAAATCATTTACCCTATAAATTAAATTTTCTTTTAGGTTTAACCATTCCATTTCTCTCTCTCTTTCCCATGCATTGATATATTTTTTTGTTTTTTCTTCTCTCCATCTCATTTCATCCCAAACGAATGTAAAGACTTCGAGACCCGTTTATCTTGCAATGGGGTATTGAGAGTTGAGACAATTGGGTTCTACGGCATGGGCATATCTACATATTGTCAATGTGCCGCTACTAGGCTAAAAAAATGAATAATAAATATGATATTTTAAAAAAAAAAGTTTGATTTCACATTAGTAATTTGTTAACGTGGCCGTACTGATCAAAGAAAAATTATTAATTTAGATATTAAATTTTAGAAGAATTTATCTATCTTCTATTCACTAATTCGCAGAAGGTCAATATGTACGTGTGTTTAATGACAAGAACTTTTAATAAAATAACATGTATAAGCCATATGTTTAATAACCACAACAACTAAAACCATTGTTTTAAGGGGTTATAAGGTAACAAAAAACTCTAGTGATTTAACGAGTTCATTAGACACTGGTGAATTTTATTTGTGAACCTTTAAGAAATTTATTTGGCTCTGCCACTGTAAATATAGGGTGGCTGTTTTTGCTTTACTGGTTTCAACTACTCACTTGGTATTAATGAAGAAATCTACTGCCAAATGTCAACCTAAGGACTGAAATAGAGGACTAGTTAGCCTTACCTGTAAGGTATGTGCATTTGAGGGAGACGGGCAGAAGTAAGTTTCTTGAGAAAAGTTCATAGATCTCTCAGAGAATTGATAACAAGAAAAATAAACAAAATCTGGGGATGAAAAAATCTCGTTTAGAATCTCTAGATCCATTAGAGGACTGACACAATATCCGGAATCAGGATGAGAAATTTTATTTTAAAATTATTTCCCTGAATAATGGACCGTTGATTAATTTAATTGCATTAGTGTGATTTTTAACCAAATTTGCTCCTTCCATCAATAGCATATTTCCTGTTACCTGTTGTCCAGTTAAACAGCAATACAAACTGGAAGAGGAATGAGTTTCCATGCTTAAGAACATGTTAGTTTTTAACACTGTTCAGCAGAATTTGCCAGTTGAAATCCTCTATTCAGATGGTGAAGGATCCTCTCAGCTTAAATTAAATGAAAGACTAGATCTGATTCACCTCCCCAATTTAGTTGAGCTTAACATCATAGATACTCAGCTTTAATTCTCTGTTATGTTAAAAAAAATGTAAGATTCGAATAAAACTGCATCAAGTGAAATATAATATATACTTTAATAAATTTTCACTAAATTAGAACATATATTTATTCGTGCAATTTTGTATAATGTGGTTTTTATTTTTAATAATGAAGTAAGAAGGCTTGATAAATGTCTTTACTGCACTTTGTCTAGGTGGGTTGTGATTTTCACATAGAGTTTTGTAGATGTTTCAATACATTCAACAAAGCTACTAATATATCGTATTATTTTCAACTTTGAATAAGCTATGAATAGTAAGATAACACATTGAAATAACTTGAAATTTAAACTAAAAACCATAATTAGATCATTTTAAGTAATCCTATGGAAGCCTTAAAAGGTAAAATGAATGTAAATACACATGTATTGGTGTTAAGGAAAAATTTGTGATACCTTGAAGGCACCAAAAACATGAGTGACAAATTTTGTTATGCTAGTAATATGTTTTGTTAAGTAACTATAGTAAGTTTTCTCCTAGTTATGATGAAATTAGGTTTTTTGGATGATAAGTGGGTACATCTTGTCATTCACAACGAGACTTGCCAGTTGCACACCGCAACTTCCTATCGTTTGAACAAAATTTGACATTCATTTCTTGTTAGGCACCATAACATTTTCCCCGTGTTAAGTATATGTGCATGCACATTTAGATCTTGAATTCATAAGCTTTGGGTCTTGCCGAATGGAAACTGAATCAAACCATTGATTGCCCTTTTGTCATTACATAAATTTCTGTTGACGTAATTTAGTATTTGCAACTTGTACCTTTGACCTCATGGTGGTTCCTTCAAATGATTTTAGTGCCACAAGTACAACAGAGCGCTACCGGAAGTGTATCAAGAATCTCCGTCCAAGCAAGCAAATGGATGTAGAACATTTACAGTCAGAAACTGATCTGCATACTCCGGTAAATCTTGTTTCATTATGAGTTGCTACTGCAGTTGCTAGTAAACCTATAGCTGTAACTGTTTTTCCCTTGCGTTGTTTCCTAGAGAATGATCATCCAAGCAGTAGCAGCTGTGTCTTTTTATGCTTCTGGATTTAAGTCGATCGGTATCTTTAATTATGTTCATGGAAAATGTTTCGTATTGGGAAACATCTTCTTCATTTTTTACCCCCTCGACTGGATATATGTTCTTTTTGCATGTCCTTTTCACTAAAGAGTTAATTTCTTGTGTGGCTGTGCTTTATGTGTTTACCATTTGTGTGATTTTTCTCTTGTTTTGTTTTTAGTGAAGAATGTCATCTAGTTGAGTTTTATGCACCATTTTCACAAGTGGAATTACCTTTTGAATTATTTGAATAGCGGGTATTAAGGTTCAATTGTGTCCTGGTACCAAATATTAGTTGTATGAAAGCCTATGAATTGCCAAAAACTTGATAATGTTCTACTCTACGCTTTAAATTTTAATTTAATTCCCTCGTTCACTGCATATATATAGGTCATGGCTCGTAATACAAGAGAGCTGGAATCGATCCCACGAGGATCACTTCCAACTGCTAAGTTTCTTAACTCACTCTATTATCTAAACTAATCAAGAATTTTAACTAAATAAAATAACCATAATGCTAAAACAATGCAAGGAAAATTAACAACTTGAAGAAACTTAACTAAACACAAATGTCCTAGGATATATAATCCACTAAATGTACCTAATTATGGATGAAATAGTCAATTATCACTAATGTTCTTGTCTTGCTAAGGATACACTTTATTCAAATCGTCGGAACTTGCTCTCGCTAATGAATCGAATTTAGCCAACATTATAGTTTCCCAACTCTCGTCATGAAATCTAAAGTGAAGACTTAATTTAGTTCTAGAAATACCAAAAACATCCACTTAAATGCACCACTACTTTCGTGTGCCTACTCCTTATATTCTACCTATTCCATTTTGATTATTGTCAACTATTCTCATAGATTAAAACAACTATCAAGACTTGTAAATGGTGATCAAGGATTCACAAGTGTTAAAGCAAGAATAGATGAACTAACAAGTACAAAATATAGTAATAATCACTTTATTCAATCATAATCAAGGCTCAAATAGGTTTATCTATCCCTAGAACAAGAAGATTTAACTAAACATAGTAAATTTAACAACAAAGTTCATATCTTCAATGTAACTAAGCATCAATGAAACAATAAAGAAAGTGAAGAGAAAGAAATACTTATTCAAGTAAAGAAACAAGATCTTCAAGTTTCATCATCTTCATTGCCATAAAAAATACATTATTATATCAAGAGTTCTTAAAGTTCTTCAAAGGAAATAAGAACTTGATCTAAAAGTACACTAAAAACTAAGCTAGAGAGGAAAGAGAAGGAAAATTCTACTTTTTGCCAAGAGCTAATATTCTCTCTCAATAATGTGTTTCTTCCTTGTTAAGAGTCAAGAAAAGAAGCTCTTAGATTCCCCATAAGTTGATACAAGTTATCCCTTTTTGTCTTGTCAATGATGGAGAAAGAAACAAAAGTCATGCAAGTTAGCAACTTGCAACTTACCCACTTAACGCCTGGGTGCGGTTGGGGTGGCGCTGTACTCCAGGCGCAGGGGATTAGTCGGGCCGCCTTCGGGTCTTGACCCGGACACCCCTGTGTTGACAAAAAAAAAAAAAAAAAGCAACTTGCAACTTGCAGCCGTCATGAATCCCACGAGTCCCAGAGATTATGCAAAACATGTGATTCTTTGCTAAATGGATATTCTGCCTATAATCCCTTGCAGAATCCACAGAGTAACCCTCGAGATTTTCTCTCTCTCTTTCTTTTCTTAAAGAAATATCCTTAAATCGCATCACCTACTTTAGACATTGTTGTGACTTTTTCAAGTTTCTAATTCTTGCTTTGTTAGATCACCATTTTGCTTCCAATTGAGTTTGATCATTTTACCTACAAAAATAAAGAGATTTTGCAAGTAAAATGACAAAATCACAACTAATTCATCTATCAATTTAAAATGCAAATTAAAGACAAAAATGAAAATCTTATACCAATTAATCTTACAAATAGACTCAAAAACAATAGGAAACACATTCAAAAAGATCACAAATTTAGCCATTATCACGTTCAAAGTCCAAAATAAGCATTTTCTTGGCATTCACCTTCTTGATTTCTCGGAATGGCAGTCAAGATCCTTCTGAACTATTATTGAATAGCCGTAATGTCTTACATTCACTTGATTTCTTGATTCTGAGAATCTCATTCAAGATCATGGATCAGTGCCAACTGATTCTTTGCCTTAAAGATCTTGCCCACGGATTTATTCTGCTAAATCTTTTGATCCTTGCTGAGCATACTCTTATTTGTGCAGCATTTTGAAGAAGAGGTTGCAATCCTGAGGAAAAAAATTGAGCTTCTTGAAGAAACTAAACGGTGGTGTCCTAACATTGGCACATTTGTTCAAGTTTTAAGCAGAACTCATCCTTATCGTATAACAACATGGATTTCTTACAGTTTTTGGTGATTTAAAACATAATAATTTTTGTATGTAGCAGAAAGTTCTTGGGAGATGGTTTAGATTCCTCCTCCATTGATGAGTTGGAACAAATAGAACATCAGTTGGAGAAAAGTTTAAGAATCATTAGGTCAAGAAAGGTACGTTTTGCGATAGACATCTCTACAATTACATGATCAGAATGTAGAATTTGATGGTCAAAATCGAAGTTCAATTCTTTTGCAGATCCTATTCTCTTGCGAGGAAATAAATCAGCTGAAAGAAGAGGTAAAATACGCATTTGAAGCTTCAGGAGTTGCTTATTCTTTCATTCACATTTTAGTCCGAAATAAAGTTTATGCATTTCATGTTAATTGGCATGGCTAATATTCTTTGCATATCTTGTCAAATTCAGGAGAAAATTCTTAGGAGGGAAAATGCGGAATTACGGGAAAAGGTAAGTCACTCTTGTTACTCATAACGTTATTAATTTATATATACCTAGAATGACCACAAATAAAAAGTCTATTCCAACTTTATGATGTTGGATAGGTATGGACGCTGGAAGTCAGTATATCGATTCAATTTTTTTTTTTTTTTAACAAAATAACCAAATTCTTTGAAAGGAACTCCAATGTAAGGGAAAACTTGAAAAAAAAAAAGTATTAGATAAGGTCTGAAACTACAAACATTTATTTCAAATTCACATATTGTATAAGTTCTAATGTTAACAATAATGTAATCAATGTTGAGGATTTAAGCTGATGGGCTATAAGATTTATCACCCCCCAGAAGTATTACTACCATTAATGTTTAGTTTGCATATGCCAAAGCTATTTATTGGTAATTTATATTTTTTTGAAAAATGAATTTGCAGTACGAAGAGCGACAGTTGGAACTATCGATTGGTCAACAATTCTTATCACTAGAACAAGGAAAAGAGGTAGAAACGCAGCTGTTTATCGGACTTCCTGATAGTTAAAATGTCAAAAAAAAAAAAGAAAAAAATAAACAATATATCAATCTACGTGACTTTGTATAATTTGTTTTCTTTACTTCTTTTGTTGTATAGATCCAACTTTCAGGTATTTTTAGGGACATATATAATGCTTGGATAATGAGCAGTAGGAAGTATCTAATATCGTCCTTTTTGATTATTAAATCCTATTGGCCTACTGCCTTATTATGCCGTCTTATTTTATAGAATTACCGTTAAAATGATGCAAAAGGTTGGATGCATATTTTACTGGCATTAGATGTTGATAGGGTCACTGGCAGATAAAAAGAAAAAGGGCGATAAGATAAATTGCTTTATATTTACTTAAGATGTCAAAATTATATCCTTCTAAAAATTAGATTTTACCCATAAGCCTTTTACAAATATGCAAGGGTACCTCAAATATATATTTAAAAAAAAAACAGGGATGAACATTTGTATCTAAAACCTGTAATTTTTGGTATCATTCTTAACTTTTAGGCATTGTTTGTTTTGAGGGGATGAGACAGAAAGGAAATGAAGCGATAAAGTTTTTGATATTTGATTGAATTTTGAGAAGGGAGAGAAAGGGAAAGAAAGGGATCATTCTCGTTATTTTTTATGAGCCTCTTTTCCATCCAAACCTGCACAAAAATGAAGTGAAAAGAAATTAAGATGAATGAGAATTTAAAATTTTCCTAGAATACCTATATGTTTATAAATTATATTTGAAAATTATGGATAGAAATGTAACAAATGCATGATAGCTTCTTTACTTTCCTTTCCTTCCTTAATCCAAATAATATTTTCAATATTTCCATTTTTTTTCTTTCGTATCTAATCCAAACAAGATGGATAGAATCCACTTCACTTTACTCTTCTTTCATTTCTTTTCTATTAGAGTTCACTCCTTTCCTTTTCTTCCCTTTCCTTCAATCTAAATGGTGCCTTAGATCAAGAACTTTTCAACAACCTCAAATGTACATCCTTATTAATTTTACCCCCAAAACTCAACTTTTGATTTTACCACTACAGACTAACCATCATACAATTGCTACTTTGTTTTGAAATACATTTATCTTTTCTCAGTATATGTGACGTGCGCGGGGTATACATATAATATTAAGCTCATCCCAATCAAGTTTTACATTTATAAATTCCTAAATACCCCACACGCGATTTATCGCAAGTATACGAATCGTGAGCGAGTATAGGGTATTAAGGGTCGATCCCACAGGGAAGAATGCAATTACCGATGTTTTCAAACTCCTTTATTATTTAGACTATCATAAATATAGAAGTAATAAAAATAACACTAGAAAGCTCCTAGAGATATGAAATTCCTTACTGCTCTTGCAAATGAGATTACCGGTTAAGTGAATACTATTATCTTGGCTAGTTATGGCGTAATTTCCTATTGTATGTGAAACCTACTCTCGTAGTGAATCAACTATACTTGTAATTAAGTCATACCTACTCTCGTGGTTATAAATTAATTACAAGTTCATTTCTTCTATGAAATTACATGAAACAAGTCACTAAAACCACAAAGATGCACCTCTACTTTCGTGAGTGTACTCCCTAGGTTTATCACTTCTTTGCACTAGTGTTAAATTCCAATTTTCATTGCAAATTTAATACCTTTAGATAATCACAATTAATGGCCAGTTAATTATGATTAGAAAATCAAAAGTGATAAATAACTTGCTCAAAATAATATCACCAAATAACCAAGTAAAGATCATAAACAAGATGTAGAAAGTTCATCCATACTCTAGGCATAAACTTTAACTAAACATGATAAAAACAAACACCAAACTTGTATTTTAGTTAAACATGAATTCAAATACAAAAGAGAAAGTGATAGGAGAGAAGTCACCCTTGTCACTTGAGCTGCAAACTCTCCATCTTTGCTCCTCCAATCTTCCTCCAAATCTAACTACAAATACAAGAAGGATAAACTACTCTACCTATACTATACTAATGAACTAAGAAAAACTAGTGAATACTACATTTTTGGTGAGTTTTCCTAGCCTTGCAAAGTTATTTTGAATCCTGCAAGTCCATGGCTATATATAGATGAATGCAGTCAGGAAATGAGGCTTGAAACATCCCTTTTACAGCTGCTAATTGGTTGTCATACGTTCATCCATAGCTGTAAATTGTTGAAGGAGAAAACAGGTTGTACCAGCAGCTATTTCTGACCAGAATCTGGCTACTTCAACTGCTATTTTCTCTATGATGACGGCTGAATTAGCTCTTGCACAAAACATAGCAGTTGTAGTCCATTGAAATAGCTGTCCAATGCCTCAAGAATCATCCAATTTGGAGCTGTCTAGACCGAGATATGATAAAAATACCACTGACTGGTCAATTCCGCGTTTTCAGCTCTCAGCAGCAGACTTTGACTTCTGTATTTTGACATTTTGACTAGGAAAACAGCCGAATTGGACTTTGATGTCTTCACACCAAATGTAGATATATCTCTTAGCTTCAAAATGGTACCAAGATCACCTTGATCCGATCTGTGTAACTCCAGATATAGTCAAAATACGAAAATGTGTCTGAATTGTCAAAGCTGACTTTTTCTTGATTCAAATTGCATTTTTCCTTTTACACTTCATATTTTATTTTCACCATTTTAATCCATCTTCAATCATCCAAATATTTTCTCAATGCACTTCATTTGATGATTGAATCATTAAACCTACAAAATATGAAGTTTTTACCATAAAAATCAATAGAAATGCAATTTTCATACTTTAACCACAAAATGCATATTTTCACTAGAATCTTAGTTAATTATTTATAAAACTAAATAAAACACACCAAAACTAATTAATAAAGCACACTAAAAATACGTAAAATATACTCTTATCAAATACCCCCACACTTGAACCATTGCTTGTCCTCAAGCAATAAGAAATACAAACCAACAATAATCCAAAATTTGAAAATAAACATATGTAGCATTTCAACTTCATTTCCTCAAAACAGAGTAAATAACCATTATGTAATTATTCAATTAAATTCAAGTACTCATAATATCAAGTAAAGGAGAGCCAATTATACCACCATTATAACAAATTCAAGTCAATTTCTCATCCTTAACCAATTTCATACGCAAGTAACTCATATGGCCAATAATATGCTTTCTAAACCCATGATCATCTTCTTATTTAACTTAAGGAGGGATTTATTTATATAATATAGCTAAATATTACTTAAGTTGTGAAAGTATCTTTTTACGCGAGGATCGACATTTTTAGATGAAGATCACCGGTTACTCAACACTTCACATACTCAAGTTGCTTTGCATACTCTTAATTCAAGTACCGTTTTACGCGAAAGTCGACATTTTTAGATGAAGACACCCGGTTACTAAGTACAAGAATCATTGGAGTAGAATAAATCTTTTTTTTTTCTTCTTTTTTTTTTCATTTATTTATTTTTTTTTTAAAGTAAAGATAATAACATTCCCTCGAAAGCATAATCATGAGAAGAGTATTGCAATTATTGACCATATTTATCACTTAACTTATAAAATCCAATAAAGAGAAGAAATTTCATCAAATATGCAAAAAAAATATAGGCATAATTTTCTCCACTTTAAAAGATATACTTTCCTACAAATGCAAAAATTATAATCACATAATAGTCATTTCCAAGTTAAATGAGAAAAGAAGTTTCCAAATCACATATATTTATCTCAAATGTAGAAGGAATTTGAACTACTAATGGTATGAAACTTGTTACCCCTTGGATAAAATCGAAAAAATTTAAAAATTGTTGAGGCAAGTTTGCAATTTTGGACAAGATTTTAGAAAAATTTTGAATTTTAACACAAGCCCAATATTTGCAACTAATAATTCAATCACATACAATGTATATAATCTCAATTCTCCCCCCACACTTAACATACACATTGTCCTCAATGTGTAAAAAGGAAAATCAAGATAAAGAAAAGTAATACTCCCCTATTGTTGCGATTGAATATGAAGCTTCAAAATCCATTGTCCGTGTATCTCCAACGCTTCATGAGTTTCATTGGATAACCATTAGTGATGTAATCCTAAAAAAAAAATGAGAAGCAAAAGTGATAACAAAGGTTTAATAAACAAAATGATGATCCGTAACTTCAATCCTTTGTTTTCGTGATGTACCTAAAAAAAATACACAATAAGCAACTCAAGGTACAAGAAAATATATATGAGGAAAAGAAGAAAAAAGAGAATCAAGGAATCTGCATTTTTTTTTTGCTCCGAAAACGCGACTCATCAAAACGCGCCACCAAGCCGCGTTTTATGAAGTCGCGTTTCTTCACATATCTTGCAGGATCGAAAACGCGACTATGCTTAAAAACGCGACTTGGAGTCGCGTATTTTAAGTCGCGTTTTCAATTTTTGATCAGGCTGGAAAACGCGAATTGGTAGAAAACGCGACTTCCTGTCGCGTTTTGAGGCGCGTTTTCTTCAGTATAGGCGCAGAATCGAAAACGCGATTCTAAGGCGCGTTTTCAGCCCAAATGCGTTTTCTTCTGCGAAATTTTTGCAGAAAGCCAACTTTGAAAAATTACAAATGATACCCCAATCACTCAAAATGCATCATAAATCATTTGTTTGTAAAATTTATCAATATGCACACATGTAAAATGATCAAAATATGCATTTTAACCCCTTCTAACAAATCAAAAACAACAATTACTCAAATTGAGGGGTTGAGTTCCTTGATCAAATTTCGCTTTTTTCACCTCATTTGGTCACTTTTGCTTCCATTTCCAATACCTACAAATGAAAAATAACAAAATAACTCAAACATATACTTTAAACATAAAATCACCCCAAAATAACATAAACTTAAACAAACATTGGGTTGCCTCCCAATAAGCGCTTCTTTAAAGTCAATAGCTTGACTATTTCACCTCATTTTTTCAAGGAGGCTTTGTTAGCGAATAATCCACCATTTTTGGTCGTGGTGGATCATTAAATGGTGACTTTATAGCAAAAGTCACATGATCTAATGATAGGAGAAATGGAATTGACTTACCTATCCCAAGTGTTTCATAAATATTACCTTGAATATGCACCACTTGAGAACTTACCAACGGAAATGTCATGAGAGTATCCTGGGCAGCAATACCCTTAGAACCTACACTTTCAATGCACTCCTCAAGAGGGGTGAAAAATGAGTCATTAAAACTCACCTCTTGAGCCTCAAAGTTAGTTCCAAAGATATTATCTTGTGAAATGGACATTTGCTCATTGAAACACAATTGAGATTCATCATTTTCATCAACATGCAATCCATTTTCACATACAACATTCTTACCATTCATGCTAGGATCATTTTGCAATTTATTAGAAGAAATAACCTCACACAATGCATTCAATTGCTCATTTATTCTGCCAAAGTGAGAAGTTAATTCATCTATTCTTTCCTCAATCCTATCAAAACGGTTGGAAGTTGCATTAGCTAATTTTTCTAAAGCTAACTCCCAAGATGGCTTAGAATCATTAGCTACCATTTCAATTGCCAACTCCCAAGATGGTTTTGATTCATATTGGACACATTCAGGTTGGTAATCATAAAAATATGAAGAATTACTATAAGTACATTGATTATTCCAACCATAAGCAGGAGAATTGCTCAAATTAGCACTATATCGATCAAAACAAGGATTGTAATGCTCTAATTCATCATAATAATCCATATTTTGTGCTTGTCTACATGTATTAGAAGCATGATAATCTCCACACAAGTCACAAATCACATGATAAGAATTAAAAACATTTGCATTCCTCCTTTGTTCAATTTCCTGCACAATTTTGTCCATTTGAACTTGTAGCATCATAACATCAAATTTAGCCTTTAAGCACCTTATACCATCTTCAAAAAACATACCTTCAGTAATTTCTTGGTTACCTCTGTTGAAGGAGCTTTGCACTAGGTAACCATCCATTGCCAATCTTTCATTTCTCAAGCTTTGTCCTCCCAGTTCACCTACCCTCCTCATTATCTAAAATTACTTTTAAACAATCTCAAAAGTAAGATTAGTTAAGAAGGATAGATTCCAAGACACAAACTAAAACAGAAAAAAAAATAATAATAATAAAAATTGACTCAAAAAAATGACATAAAACACACAAGATACAACAAAAACAACAAAAATAAGAAAAATTGTCTAAATTAATAAAGTTGCTCTTCACACCGATATTGCCAAATCTTCCCCGGCAACGGCGCCAAAAACTTGACGTGCGCGGGGTATACATATAATATTAAGCTCATCCCAATCAAGTTTTACATTTATAAATTCCTAAATACCCCACACGCGATTTATCGCAAGTATACGAATCGTGAGCGAGTATAGGGTATTAAGGGTCGATCCCACAGGGAAGAATGCAATTACCGATGTTTTCAAACTCCTTTATTATTTAGACTATCATAAATATAGAAGTAATAAAAATAACACTAGAAAGCTCCTAGAGATATGAAATTCCTTACTGCTCTTGCAAATGAGATTACCGGTTAAGTGAATACTATTATCTTGGCTAGTTATGGCGTAATTTCCTATTGTATGTGAAACCTACTCTCGTAGTGAATCAACTATACTTGTAATTAAGTCATACCTACTCTCGTGGTTATAAATTAATTACAAGTTCATTTCTTCTATGAAATTACATGAAACAAGTCACTAAAACCACAAAGATGCACCTCTACTTTCGTGAGTGTACTCCCTAGGTTTATCACTTCTTTGCACTAGTGTTAAATTCCAATTTTCATTGCAAATTTAATACCTTTAGATAATCACAATTAATGGCCAGTTAATTATGATTAGAAAATCAAAAGTGATAAATAACTTGCTCAAAATAATATCACCAAATAACCAAGTAAAGATCATAAACAAGATGTAGAAAGTTCATCCATACTCTAGGCATAAACTTTAACTAAACATGATAAAAACAAACACCAAACTTGTATTTTAGTTAAACATGAATTCAAATACAAAAGAGAAAGTGATAGGAGAGAAGTCACCCTTGTCACTTGAGCTGCAAACTCTCCATCTTTGCTCCTCCAATCTTCCTCCAAATCTAACTACAAATACAAGAAGGATAAACTACTCTACCTATACTATACTAATGAACTAAGAAAAACTAGTGAATACTACATTTTTGGTGAGTTTTCCTAGCCTTGCAAAGTTATTTTGAATCCTGCAAGTCCATGGCTATATATAGATGAATGCAGTCAGGAAATGAGGCTTGAAACATCCCTTTTACAGCTGCTAATTGGTTGTCATACGTTCATCCATAGCTGTAAATTGTTGAAGGAGAAAACAGGTTGTACCAGCAGCTATTTCTGACCAGAATCTGGCTACTTCAACTGCTATTTTCTCTATGATGACGGCTGAATTAGCTCTTGTACAAAACATAGCAGTTGTAGTCCATTGAAATAGCTGTCCAATGCCTCAAGAATCATCCAATTTGGAGCTGTCTAGACCGAGATATGATAAAAATACCACTGACTGGTCAATTCCGCGTTTTCAGCTCTCAGCAGCAGACTTTGACTTCTGTATTTTGACATTTTGACTAGGAAAACAGCCGAATTGGACTTTGATGTCTTCACACCAAATGTAGATATATCTCTTAGCTTCAAAATGGTACCAAGATCACCTTGATCCGATCTGTGTAGCTCCAGATATAGTCAAAATACGAAAATGTGTCTGAATTGTCAAAGCTGACTTTTTCTTGATTCAAATTGCATTTTTCCTTTTACACTTCATATTTTATTTTCACCATTTTAATCCATCTTCAATCATCCAAATATTTTCTCAATGCACTTCATTTGATGATTGAATCATTAAACCTACAAAATATGAAGTTTTTACCATAAAAATCAATAGAAATGCAATTTTCATACTTTAACCACAAAATGCATATTTTCACTAGAATCTTAGTTAATTATTTATAAAACTAAATAAAACACACCAAAACTAATTAATAAAGCACACTAAAAATACGTAAAATATACTCTTATCAAATACCCCCACACTTGAACCATTGCTTGTCCTCAAGCAATAAGAAATACAAACCAACAATAATCCAAAATTTGAAAATAAACATATGTAGCATTTCAACTTCATTTCCTCAAAACAGAGTAAATAACCATTATGTAATTATTCAATTAAATTCAAGTACTCATAATATCAAGTAAAGGAGAGCCAATTATACCACCATTATAACAAATTCAAGTCAATTTCTCATCCTTAACCAATTTCATACGCAAGTAACTCATATGGCCAATAATATGCTTTCTAAACCCATGATCATCTTCTTATTTAACTTAAGGAGGGATTTATTTATATAATATAGCTAAATATTACTTAAGTTGTGAAAGTATCTTTTTACGCGAGGATCGACATTTTTAGATGAAGATCACCGGTTACTCAACACTTCACATACTCAAGTTGCTTTGCATACTCTTAATTCAAGTACCGTTTTACGCGAAAGTCGACATTTTTAGATGAAGACACCCGGTTACTAAGTACAAGAATCATTGGAGTAGAATAAATCTTTTTTTTTTCTTCTTTTTTTTTTCATTTATTTATTTTTTTTTTAAAGTAAAGATAATAACATTCCCTCGAAAGCATAATCATGAGAAGAGTATTGCAATTATTGACCATATTTATCACTTAACTTATAAAATCCAATAAAGAGAAGAAATTTCATCAAATATGCAAAAAAAATATAGGCATAATTTTCTCCACTTTAAAAGATATACTTTCCTACAAATGCAAAAATTATAATCACATAATAGTCATTTCCAAGTTAAATGAGAAAAGAAGTTTCCAAATCACATATATTTATCTCAAATGTAGAAGGAATTTGAACTACTAATGGTATGAAACTTGTTACCCCTTGGATAAAATCGAAAAAATTTAAAAATTGTTGAGGCAAGTTTGCAATTTTGGACAAGATTTTAGAAAAATTTTGAATTTTAACACAAGCCCAATATTTGCAACTAATAATTCAATCACATACAATGTATATAATCTCAATTCTCCCCCCACACTTAACATACACATTGTCCTCAATGTGTAAAAAGGAAAATCAAGATAAAGAAAAGTAATACTCCCCTATTGTTGCGATTGAATATGAAGCTTCAAAATCCATTGTCCGTGTATCTCCAACGCTTCATGAGTTTCATTGGATAACCATTAGTGATGTAATCCTAAAAAAAAAATGAGAAGCAAAAGTGATAACAAAGGTTTAATAAACAAAATGATGATCCGTAACTTCAATCCTTTGTTTTCGTGATGTACCTAAAAAAAATACACAATAAGCAACTCAAGGTACAAGAAAATATATATGAGGAAAAGAAGAAAAAAGAGAATCAAGGAATCTGCATTTTTTTTTTTGCTCCGAAAACGCGACTCATCAAAACGCGCCACCAAGCCGCGTTTTATGAAGTCGCGTTTCTTCACATATCTTGCAGGATCGAAAACGCGACTATGCTTAAAAACGCGACTTGGAGTCGCGTATTTTAAGTCGCGTTTTCAATTTTTGATCAGGCTGGAAAACGCGAATTGGTAGAAAACGCGACTTCCTGTCGCGTTTTGAGGCGCGTTTTCTTCAGTATAGGCGCAGAATCGAAAACGCGATTATGGAAAACGCGATTCTAAGGCGCGTTTTCAGCCCAAATGCGTTTTCTTCTGCGAAATTTTTGCAGAAAGCCAACTTTGAAAAATTACAAATGATACCCCAATCACTCAAAATGCATCATAAATCATTTGTTTGTAAAATTTATCAATATGCACACATGTAAAATGATCAAAATATGCATTTTAACCCCTTCTAACAAATCAAAAACAACAATTACTCAAATTGAGGGGTTGAGTTCCTTGATCAAATTTCGCTTTTTTCACCTCATTTGGTCACTTTTGCTTCCATTTCCAATACCTACAAATGAAAAATAACAAAATAACTCAAACATATACTTTAAACATAAAATCACCCCAAAATAACATAAACTTAAACAAACATTGGGTTGCCTCCCAATAAGCGCTTCTTTAAAGTCAATAGCTTGACTATTTCACCTCATTTTTCAAGGAGGCTTAGTTAAAGAATAATCCACCATTTTTGGTCGTGGTGGATCATTAAATGGTGACTTTATAGCAAAAGTCACATGATCTAATGATAGGAGAAATGGAATTGACTTACCTATCCCAAGTGTTTCATAAATATTACCTTGAATATGCACCACTTGAGAACTTACCAACGGAAATGTCATGAGAGTATCTTGGGCAGCAATACCCTTAGAACCTACACTTTCAATGCACTCCTCAAGAGGGGTGAAAAATGAGTCATTAAAACTCACCTCTTGAGCCTCAAAGTTAGTTCCAAAGATATTATCTTGTGAAATGGACATTTGCTCATTGAAACACAATTGAGATTCATCATTTTCATCAACATGCAATCCATTTTCACATACAACATTCTTACCATTCATGCTAGGATCATTTTGCAATTTATTAGAAGAAATAACCTCACACAATGCATTCAATTGCTCATTTATTCTGCCAAAGTGAGAAGTTAATTCATCTATTCTTTCCTCAATCCTATCAAAACGGTTGGAAGTTGCATTAGCTAATTTTTCTAAAGCTAACTCCCAAGATGGCTTAGAATCATTAGCTACCATTTCAATTGCCAACTCCCAAGATGGTTTTGATTCATATTGGACACATTCAGGTTGGTAATCATAAAAATATGAAGAATTACTATAAGTACATTGATTATTCCAACCATAAGCAGGAGAATTGCTCAAATTAGCACTATATCGATCAAAACAAGGATTGTAATGCTCTAATTCATCATAATAATCCATATTTTGTGCTTGTCTACATGTATTAGAAGCATGATAATCTCCACACAAGTCACAAATCACATGATAAGAATTAAAAACATTTGCATTCCTCCTTTGTTCAATTTCCTGCACAATTTTGTCCATTTGAACTTGTAGCATCATAACATCAAATTTAGCCTTTAAGCACCTTATACCATCTTCAAAAAACATACCTTCAGTAATTTCTTGGTTACCTCTGTTAAAGGAGCTTTGCACTAGATAACCATCCATTGCCAATCGTTCATTTCTCAAGCTTTGTCCTCCCAGTTCACCTACCCTCCTCATTATCTAAAATTACTTTTAAACAATCTCAAAAGTAAGATTAGTTAAGAAGGATAGATTCCAAGACACAAACTAAAACAGAAAAAAAAAATAATAATAATAATAAAAGTTGACTAAAAAAAAATGACATAAAACACACAAGATACAACAAAAATAACAAAAATAAGAAAAATTATCTAAATTAATAAAGTTGCTCTTCACACCGATATTGCCAAATCTTCCCCGGCAACGGCGCCAAAAACTTGACGTGCGCGGGGTATACATATAATATTAAGCTCATCCCAATCAAGTTTTACATTTATAAATTCCTAAATACCCCACACGCGATTTATCGCAAGTATACGAATCGTGAGCGAGTATAGGGTATTAAGGGTCGATCCCACAGGGAAGAATGCAATTACCGATGTTTTCAAACTCCTTTATTATTTAGACTATCATAAATATAGAAGTAATAAAAATAACACTAGAAAGCTCCTAGAGATATGAAATTCCTTACTGCTCTTGCAAATGAGATTACCGGTTAAGTGAATACTATTATCTTGGCTAGTTATGGCGTAATTTCCTATTGTATGTGAAACCTACTCTCGTAGTGAATCAACTATACTTGTAATTAAGTCATACCTACTCTCGTGGTTATAAATTAATTACAAGTTCATTTCTTCTATGAAATTACATGAAACAAGTCACTAAAACCACAAAGATGCACCTCTACTTTCGTGAGTGTACTCCCTAGGTTTATCACTTCTTTGCACTAGTGTTAAATTCCAATTTTCATTGCAAATTTAATACCTTTAGATAATCACAATTAATGGCCAGTTAATTATGATTAGAAAATCAAAAGTGATAAATAACTTGCTCAAAATAATATCACCAAATAACCAAGTAAAGATCATAAACAAGATGTAGAAAGTTCATCCATACTCTAGGCATAAACTTTAACTAAACATGATAAAAACAAACACCAAACTTGTATTTTAGTTAAACATGAATTCAAATACAAAAGAGAAAGTGATAGGAGAGAAGTCACCCTTGTCACTTGAGCTGCAAACTCTCCATCTTTGCTCCTCCAATCTTCCTCCAAATCTAACTACAAATACAAGAAGGATAAACTACTCTACCTATACTATACTAATGAACTAAGAAAAACTAGTGAATACTACATTTTTGGTGAGTTTTCCTAGCCTTGCAAAGTTATTTTGAATCCTGCAAGTCCATGGCTATATATAGATGAATGCAGTCAGGAAATGAGGCTTGAAACATCCCTTTTACAGCTGCTAATTGGTTGTCATACGTTCATCCATAGCTGTAAATTGTTGAAGGAGAAAACAGGTTGTACCAGCAGCTATTTCTGACCAGAATCTGGCTACTTCAACTGCTATTTTCTCTATGATGACGGCTGAATTAGCTCTTGTACAAAACATAGCAGTTGTAGTCCATTGAAATAGCTGTCCAATGCCTCAAGAATCATCCAATTTGGAGCTGTCTAGACCGAGATATGATAAAAATACCACTGACTGGTCAATTCCGCGTTTTCAGCTCTCAGCAGCAGACTTTGACTTCTGTATTTTGACATTTTGACTAGGAAAACAGCCGAATTGGACTTTGATGTCTTCACACCAAATGTAGATATATCTCTTAGCTTCAAAATGGTACCAAGATCACCTTGATCCGATCTGTGTAGCTCCAGATATAGTCAAAATACGAAAATGTGTCTGAATTGTCAAAGCTGACTTTTTCTTGATTCAAATTGCATTTTTCCTTTTACACTTCATATTTTATTTTCACCATTTTAATCCATCTTCAATCATCCAAATATTTTCTCAATGCACTTCATTTGATGATTGAATCATTAAACCTACAAAATATGAAGTTTTTACCATAAAAATCAATAGAAATGCAATTTTCATACTTTAACCACAAAATGCATATTTTCACTAGAATCTTAGTTAATTATTTATAAAACTAAATAAAACACACCAAAACTAATTAATAAAGCACACTAAAAATACGTAAAATATACTCTTATCAATATGTCATACTCAATTCTCCTTTATTCCTTCTCGAAGTGCCACATTGTCTTGAAAGATATTCAACTTTCCTTAGGGAGTATGTGGCAAGTTCCATTCTCATTTGTTCATCCTCAAGGTCCTAATATATTAAAAAAGAAGAACACAATAAATGATTTGCAAATATTTTCAGGATCAATATTTTTAAAAAAAATGCCAATACATTATTCCACAAAAATAAAAAATCAAAGGAAGGACAGGTCCCAACTAGCCATACCAATCGAGGATAATGAGACACTTCTCATAGTAGAAAAATTCGTTACCACAAAAAATGCAAATGACAAAGAAAAGTCAGAGTCATTAACAAGTGGTAAGAGCCGACTGCAGCCAGAAGCGTACACAAGCACGTGACGCCGTACGCACGAACAGTGACATCTTGCCAAAATTGTACGGGCAAAATCATCAAACTCGGTTGGTAATGGAACGTCGTTTAGTTTTATCCCAAGAAAGAAAGAAAACACGCGCTTTACTGATTATTCTGTGGTTGAGATTTGAGACTTATGAGATAAAAAAAAAAAAGAAAAAGACTACAAAGATATTGAAGAATATCATTTCTCTGTACATCTTGCCTAAAAAATCTCTCTTTAGGGTTTCTACTAGTGTCTTGCCTACCCAATATTTTCCAGCTTCTGTCATCTCCCATCTTGCAGATCTGAGACTTCCCAGAAAAGATATTGTCTGGTTTTCCATTTTTTGGGGTCAATCAGTGCCACTCCCTCCGGGTTCTTGCCGTTTTTTGGAAACTTTTTTGTTCATGTGTTTATTTTAGATTTTTCTTGATCAAGTGTTTTTTGTTGTTTGCACTTTAACCCTTTATGGAATCATTGATTTGTCTTTCAGGGTCGTCGGTGGATTTAATTTTGCACCTCGTTTCGTATCTACAATTGTAAGAATGTTGAGAGGGAAAACTCAGATTAAGAGGATAGAAAGTGCAACAAGCAGACAAGTGACATTGTCAAAGAGGAGAAGGGGAGTTCTCAAGAAGGCCTTTGAGCTATCTCAGCTCTTTGTGATGCAGAAGTTGCACTGATCGGGGGTAGCATCATGAACTCTCAAGTTCCAGGTACATTTACCATCAACAATCGCAACTGATCTGCTCATAATCTCTATCTGTCTCTCTTCAGCAAACGGTATCATATTAATCAGATTTTTTGTCCACTTTTACAACGGATTGGCCATTAATCATTCCAAGCATGTTCTCAAGCTTTTGTCAGGGCTAAGGGATCAGGGATCCCTTATCTGGTTTTATGTCCGTTCTTATGAAATCAATTTTTACCAATAAGTGCAATTTTTTAATGAGTTTGACTGAAGGGGTTTAGATATTATTTCGTCCGGAGGTGCAAATAATAGATCCTTGGAACTTGGAAGCACAGCAAATCTTAGATAGACAAAGATACACACAATTTGAGGAAGTACCAATGTCATCAACAGTGCTAATTCTGCAACACTTTTTTTTTTTTTTGGAGATGATGTTTTATGCCAAGTTGTCAACTTAAAGAAAATAAAAATCAGTAGCAAATGTTATGAGACGCAGCATTTCATCCCAACAAGCAGTAACCTTGCGTAGTAGTTCTTAGATCACATTGTGTACATAGACTATGAGGGGCTATACTGAATACAAGTGGAAATGGTACCATGTCTATAATGAAGCCGGTAAGTAGTTGTTGTGCTTTTGTACTTGTTCTTTGAAAATGTCCAATCACACCAGCCTATATGCATTAGTACTACGAGGAACCTTCTCAATTCCCTCCGAACTTTCAAGATTGAGAGAATGCATCCTTGTTATTGGAGTCATGGAGAACGTCTAATCATGGAGAACGTCTAAGCAGGATAGGAGTACTCCTATTTTGAAGCTTTGCTTACCTAAATCTCCTAAATTAACCTGTTATGCTAAGTTAAGTTCCAATGAGATGTATAATTTCGGTGGAGACAATATGGCAGTACCATTTGACACAATTGAGGATCCAAGGCTTTTCTGTAACTTACTTTTATTAGCTGTGTTGGTACAAATTTTACTTGGATTGGCTTACTTTCAACTTTAAGAAGGAAATAACGGAAAATTTTATTGTTAAAAACCTAACTTGATGAAAGAAAAATTTTTTATGACACCAATTTGACAAATATTTTCAGAAGGATAAGGTTGGAAGTTGAAGGTATAAATGAATTGCAAACATCATAAATGAACCCTCGTTTTGAATCAAGAAAAAATGTTTAATCACTAAATCATATTTGGTTCTCCAATATTGCTCTGATTGAATTTTAATTTTTGTATATGATGAATTTGGGTGTTTTATAAATAGAAATAAATATTGAGTACAGTTTTTGAAGATTTAAAGATTTCTCATTGACTCGTAGTTTAAAACAATTTGATGTAATTACATATGTCAACAATTATTTGGAATCCTTTTTTTTAATTGAAATTCATACCAACAATAATTCGGACTCGAAATTCCTTCCTAAAATTCCTAAATCAACATGATGGTAATGTATTAAGGACTGGCTCCTTTCTGTGCTAAACTATAAAAGTTGTGATACTTTGAGCAAAGTCTCCCTATAGGAAGTATTCAATCTCTGTCAATCTCTTATTCTTTGCAAAAATTTATTTGTCAATCACTTATTCTTTGCAAAAATTTATTTTGTCACACATTTTCTGTCAAATACAAACTTATTAGGTCTTGTATTAGTGATAAATATGACACTTTATGGGTTTTAAATTAATGGCCTGTTCTCATCTTCTTTTCATGTCTCTTTACTTTTATGGGAAGGGTGGATAGATAACCTCATTCAACAGTTTAACTCATGACCCTATTTTGTCTCTTTAGTTTAAATAGAACCTATTGTGTTTTTCGAATTGCCTCTTGGGTCTTAAAAAAGGTGCCTGAGCAAAATTCTTTCCAAATTGGCTTGATAGATGCCAGTCAAGTGAGAGACGTGAAAGTTCTCCAAGGGCAATAGATAAAAATTATTAAAGCCTAAACCTGCACCCTTGGTTAATCACAACAGATTAAGTAAATAAAAGGGAAAGGGTCTAACACATAATGCATTATTAGGACAAAATTTGGTAATCAACTTCATTCTTTCTAAATTTGCACATATATATGTACACATATTCACACACATATACTACACAAACAAATACACCTACATATACATACACATATATACATATAAATACATACATACATATATATATGTGTGTGTTTGTGTGTGTGTTGAGAGAGAGAGAGAGAGAGAGAGAGAGCACAAATAGAAAGAGCTAGAGATCGTATCAGATGGAAAGTGTAGATGGGTGAAATTACTTGCAGGTGTGGTTTTAAGTTTTTCGATTGACTTGAAGATAGAGGCACGTTAGATTTATTAGTGGCCTGGTCTATTTCGATGTATTTGTCAGTAATTATACCTATTTGCTCTCTCTTTTCCTCTCTCATTATTGAATCTATAGCTCTGGCCATTTGCTGTCTGTTTCTCTCTCTCTCTCTCTCCCTCGTCCTCTCTTTCTCTCGATGTGATTTAGGAAAAAAAAAAATTGGTCATCAAATTTTGCCTCGATAATGCAAAAGGTGGATGGATTCTTTCCATCCTATGTACTTGGTCTATTGTGATCAACTTAGGGTTGCAGATCTTGACTTCTAACTCTTTCGATCTATAACCCATGGAGAACTCGTGTTTCTATTGTGATATTATGTTAGAAGAAATGTTTTCTAGAAGCCTTTTGAAACCTAATTCATAAGTTGAAGGACTTAATAAGTTCTTTATACATGCAATGGACAAAATAAGATGATGAGTTAATGGTGAATGACGGAAAAGGTCATTTGCCGTAGAAAATTCTCTCAGATTATTGATAACAAGAAAAGAAACAAAATCTGGGGATGAAAATAGCTAGTTTGAAGTCTCTAGATCCATGAACGGATATAATATCAGAAATCAGGATGAGAAACTTTATTTTAAAATTCTTCACTGAGTAATATTGCGTGCAATGATTTAATTGCGTTAGTGCCACAAGTACAGCTACCAGAAGATTATCAGGAATATATGTCCAAGCGAAAAAATGGCTCTACAAGCACATGTCAGAAACTGATCAGCATATTCCGGTAAAGCTTTTTCCATTGTTTTGCCTTGCCATTGTTTCATATACATGCAAGCAGTAGCAACAGCATCTTTTTTGCTTCTGTGATTAAGTGAGTATATTTAAATATGTTCATGGAGAAAGTTTTGTGTTTAGAAAATTCTTCTTTTTCTTTTTTTTTTTTTATCTTTTCCTTTCCCTTGACTGGATATACGTGCTTTTGGCATCTCCTCTCCACTAAAGAGTTAATTTCTTGTGCTGTTGTGCTATATCTGTTTACCATTTGTGACGTTTATCTTGTTTTGTTTTTAGGGATGAATGGTATCTAGTTGAGTTTTATGCTCCATTTTCACATGCGAAGTAACCTTTTGCATTTTCTTTGAATAGCGGGTATTAAGTGTTTAACTGTGTGCTGGTATCAAATATTAGTTACATGAGCCTATGAATTGCGTTCAAAATCCAAAATAAGCATTTTCATGGCATTCACTTTCTTGATTTCTCGGAATGGCAGCCAAGATCCTTTGAACAGGGTATTGAATAGCTGTAATGTCTTACATTCACTTGATTCTTGATTCTGGGAATCTCATTCAAGATCATGGGTCAGTGCCAACTGATTCTTTGACTTAAAGAATCTTGTCTTCGAATTTATTCTGCTACATCTTTTGATTCGTGCTGAGCTTCTTTTTTTTTTTTTTTTTTTTTTTTTGGGTGCAGAATTTTGAAGAAGAGATTGCAATTCTGAGAAAAAAGAAAGTTGAGCTTCATAAAGAAACTAAAGTTTTAAGTTTTAAGCACAACTCATTCCTTATCGTACAACAACACGAATTTCGTACAGTTTTTGGAGATGAAAAACAGCATAATTTTGTATGTTGCAGAAAGTTCTTGGGAGATGGTTTAGATTCCTCCTCTGTTGATGAACTGCAACAGATAGGTGGTCAACTGGAGAAAAGTTTAAGCATCATTAGGTCAAGAAAGTTACGTGTTGCAATAGGCATCTCTAAAATGATTTGATCAGAATGTAGAATTTGATGGTCAAAATCGAATGTTCAATTCTCCTGCGGAGCCAATTATTTTGGGAGCGCATTCATTAGCTGAAAAAAGAGGTAAAATACGCATTTGAAAATTCAGAAGTTGCTTATTCATTCGTTTGCATTTTCATAAAGAATAAAGTTTGTGCATTTCATGTGAATTGGCATGGTTAATCTTCTTAATTTGCATGCCATCCCAAAATTCAGGAGAAAATTCTCCTAAATGAAAATATGGAATTGCGAGAAAAGGTAGAGATTACTATTGTTACTCATAACATTATTAATTTATATATATATATACCCTAGAATGATCCAAAAAAAAAAAAAAATCTATTCCAACTTTATGATGTTGGATAGGGACGGATAATCGAAGTTACTAAATTCATTCTTCATCTTTCAACAAAACACCCAAATTCTTTATAGGGAAGGGAACTCCGACGTAAGGGAAAACTCGGAAACAAAAATAAATGTATTAGGTAAGGCCTAAACCTATGAACCTCTATTTCAAATTCACATTTTGTACAATTTTTAATGGTAGCAATAAAGTAATAAATGAACCAAATGTTGAGGATTTAAGGTGAAGGGCTATGAGATTTAATTTAGCACCTCCCAAAAGTGTTACTACCATTAATGTTTAGTTTGTGTATGGCAAACCTATTTGTTGAGCAATTTATATTTTTGTGGAGAAAATGAATTTGCAATATGAAGAGTGATGAGTGGAACTAAAAATTAGTCAATAACCCTTGTCACTGAGATAAGTAAAGGAGGTAGAAATGCAACTGTTTATCGGACCTCCTATAGTTAAATTGTCCCAAAAAAAGATGAACAATTTATCAATCTACATGATTTTGTATAACTTGTTTTTCTTCTTTTATGGTTTATCTCACTTTTCTTTATACTACTGTAAAAGGCATGTTATTTCAAGCTGCGCCGAACTTACTAATTATGAGGCAAAAGCAGCTTCTACATTGATGGATGAAATATATATTGAAAATGCTACTTGTATTGCATTTGGTGATGTGTATATTACGTACAAATTGTATGTTCTAGTCCTTCCTATTTTCAGGTAGTTTTGGTCCAATTTTCTGGTAATTTTAGGGATGAAACAATTAAAGTTGTGTATGACTACGTGTTTTTTGATTATTAAAGCCTACCGCCTTTTTATGCCGTCAAATCTTATTTTATAGAATTACCATTAAAATGATCAAAATATAGTAGCGTTAAAATTTGTGCTTTTTTCTTCATCATAGAATAAGGGACGCAATGTTTTATAAAGAAAAAAATTGAATGAATAAATAATTACAAGATTAGGACGGACATTGGTAGAGGTTTTAAAGGCCACGTGTTATATTTTGTCTTCTTCTCCTTTTATAATTCCTTAAATTTAAAAATTGTCTCACAATTAAGTAGTCAAATCTTCTCTACTAACTACTGTCATATTCCGGGTCATTAGCCACTCCAAAGAATAAAAAAGAAACAATGTTATTTTTTTGAGTTTCTAATTTATAGAAGACAGGATCCGGAAAAGTTACAAACATGCGAGTCTATGCATATTTCTCTGGCATTAGATGATACAAAAGGGTGTATGCATATTTCTCTGGCATTAGATGTTAATAGGGTCACTGGCAGATAAAAAGGAGAAGGGCGATAAAATAAACTGCCTTATATTTCCTTAAGATGTCAAAATTATATCCTTCTAAAAATTAGATTTTACCCTCTAAGCCTTTGACAAATATGCAAGAGGGTTAGTCCCTAAACCAGGAAAATAATAAGAAAATTAATAAGCATGAACAAGAAAAGTAGGGAAGTGGGTCGCAGTCAGACTGTCATTAATAATAGATCAGACGGTATAACTAGCCATGAGATCTATGAATATAAATAGAATATAAACAAGTAAATAAATGTGAATATCATGTGGCTTCACCGACCATTCATAACACAATATATGTTTAAATAAAGTTTATTGAATAAGAATGGAGGAACACTAACAAGGATTGAAGCTTGATCTTCACTTGATCAAAGCTTGACTCCAAAGTACAGCCTAAACTAGTTTGTATTTTAGAGAGAGGAGAGTATATAAAATATAAAATATATATATATATATATATATATATATATATATAATCAAGTTAAAGATAAGATTTAAGAAGTAAAAAGGGAGATTTGAACCTAAAATGCGTGATTCCAGAGTATCAACCGTAACTTTAAGGAGACTTCCTCAACAACCACAAATGTTCATCTTTGTTAGCCTTACCCCCAAATCTCAACTTTTGATTTTATCACTATAGACTAACCTTTGTTCAATTGCCGCTTTAGCTTAAATGCACTTGACTTTTCTTAGTATATGGCATACTCAGTTCTCCTTTATTCCTTCTCTATGTGCCACTTTAAATAAAAGACATTCAAGCTCTCCTTAGCAAGTACGTGACAATTCAATTCTCATTTATTCATTCTCTAATTTCCAATGTATAAAAAAGCAGAGGGTAAAAAATTTGGATGGCTCTCTAATTATTAAGTTGGTCAACTTTTAATCCTCTAACTATTAAGTGCATACTTTTGCTTCCCCAAACTTGTAAAAGGGTATATTCCCTACCCTTGATGTATGTTAACATTACTTGGCACTCCTAAAGTTTTAAAATAACCACTAGCCACCTATAAAACCATACCTTTTGTAGCAATCTCGCTCTTGTGTCATTAAAATACTCTTGCAATAATCGTTTAACAATATATATATATATTTCTTCCGGTTCCACTCTTTTATATTGTCTTATATTGAATTTTCTACAAATTTGATTATAATATAAGATTTACATGTTTTGCTTAAAATTTTTATCTTCCATAATGTTTTGCCTAAAACTTGTTAAAGTTGTAAGGATAGTTTTGCCAATTCTGCTATGATAGTGATCGATGGTCCTATCTCCACTGATATGGGAATTAAGTGATATTTCTAATATTTCAAGAATAGCAAGTGATATCATCATAAATCTTAGAAGAGATTTTTTAAATTATTTCTAACAAAATGGGTGGAGAGTATATTTTTTTTATAAGCTTGAGGGACAAAAATATGTGTTTAATAGTTAGATGGCTAAAAATTGAACAATGACTCTGTTTGGATTCTTCATTTTTTGAAAAATAAGTTTTTCATATATAATATTACAATAATACATAAATAAAAATAACTCTAGAAACACTAAATCCATACAATATATCAAAAAAACTCTAAATATACAAAATAAAAAATAAAAAATATGCAAATAGTTTACACCATCTTCTTCTTTCATCTATCATCACCACCCCCTCATTCCTCTTTCTTCTCCCTCCATCTTCCTGCTCCCTCTCTTTCCTTTCCTCCCCTTTCCTCCTCCCTTCACCTTCCCTTTCCTCTCCCATTTCTTACCACGCCCATCGAGGCCATGTATTAAAGGAGGGGAGGGGTGGGGTGGGGTGTGATGGAAAAGGAGAGAGGAGAGGAGGGTAAGGGAAGGGAAGGAGGGGAGAGAAGGAAAAGGAAGAGGGAGGAGGAGGAAGAAAGAGAGGGAGGAGGAAAGAGGTTTAGAGAGGAGGAGGGAGGATCGGTGGTGGTGATGAGTAGTAGTGTTAATTTTTTAAAAACTATTCTAAATATTTTTTAAATTTTAAAAATACTCCAAAATATATTCCAAAAGCATCTATAGTAAAAATTTTTTATATAAATTATTATATAAAATATTTCAAAAACACTTCAAAAAATAATTAATTCAAAAGGAGAAGGACATTCAGATTTTTTGCCAATTGCAGAACACGGTAAATGACTTTCGAATATTTTCACAGTTAAGATTTTAAAAAACATACCAATACATTATCCCAAATAAAAAGGAAATCAAAGGAAACATTGGTCCCAACTAACCATACCAAAATCGAGGACAATGAGATCTTCTCAATGTAGAAAAATTCGTACCACAGAAAATGCAAATGGCAAAGGAAAGTCACAGTCATTAATAATACGATGAGCCAGACCGACTGCGGCCAGAAGAGTACATGAGCAAGTTGACGCTGTCTCAACGTTGCTGAGCTGCCGCCTAGTTATTGGTAGGAGGCTGACAAAAACTGTACGGACGGACAATGAAATCTTCGGACGTTGTACGGACAAACCTCATCAAACTCTGTTCACTCTTGGTAACTAGGAAGTGCTTTAACTTTTGGGACAATTGATGCCGATTTCCCGCTGCAAATTAATCTGCCAAAGTGTTGACAAGGATGTGAGCTCAACCTCCCATCTTAAATCACTGTAGATTCCCTTTTAAGGTAATGGAATGTAGTCTAGTTTATCCCAAGAAAGAAAGAAAACGCACGCATTGATTTTTGTTTTTTTTTTTATTGGACACGATCAATTTTAATCTATATCTACTCATACTCTATATTAGAAAATTTTTGCCAAACACGATAGATTCTAATATATACTTACTCCTAATCTACACTAGGGGAGAGGAGGATCCAAGAGGGTCAAGGGGAGAGCTTGAGGGGAACCACCACTGATTCAGACGGGTACCTATACATCCGTTGGCAAAATTTTTTCAAGAAATCTTGGATTAGAATACAAATCAAGGAATTTGACTTCTTGACTTACATCTAAGTAGAACCTTAAAACTCTCTTAGTAGCCAACTACTCTAGGAGTAATTGGTTGCACTTACTGATTACTCATACAGCGTGCTTGGATTGAATATTTTTTACACAAACTATTTTTAGAGTTTATGGTAACAAATCCCATAGCAAATCTAAAAACACACGTTCAAATACACTAAAAAAATAAAAAATAAAATGAATCTTAAACTTGTTTCTTCTTTCACACACCAGTATCATCCACCAATACCGACAGCAATTGTCGGCATCCACCCTACTCTCTTTTTTTTTTTTCAATTTTTCTCTTTCTCCCTCCCTTCCTTTCTTACTCCGGCTTTCCCCCCACCTCTCTTTTCCATTCTTTCCCTCTCCCTTTTTCCTCCCTTCTCCCCTTCTCTAATTATGCCAAGGAGGACCAGTGCAACTAAAAAGGGGAGAGATTGTAGGAGGAGAGAAGGAAAAGGAGGGAAAGAAGGAAAGATAGAGGGGGATGACGAAGGAGAAGCAAGGGGAAGAGGAGGGAAAGAGCAGAGGGGGAGGCTGGTGGTGGCAATAGATGAAGGGAGGGACAATGGTGGGTAATAGTGAATGATGAAATTTTTAAAATTTTTTAAACAACCTCAATAAAATTTTAAATTTTAAAAATAACCAAAAGTACATTTTGAAAAACACAAAATTCACACGAACTATTCTACTCTAATTCTTTTTTACATGTACTGCTATAGTAAAAATTTTAAATAATAACTCCAAAAACACTTATTCCATACGGAACCCATGTTCATGAGCAGCTAGTTACCTTTCGATTCACTAGCATTATTTGACTATTCATTACACGTTGTTAAATTGCATAAATATCTTGACTAGGATGGCCGTGTTTTTATCTTCTTTTGATAATGGCATAATGGATATATCTAGACTCTACTCCATTGTGAGGCAAATGAGTAACAATTGGGTTTGTTTGGATTGCTTCATATTTCCCCAATTTTATTTGCTTACATCATCTTTACAATTTTCAATACACCTTTTTATCTTCCCAATATCTTTTTATCTCATATACATCACATAACAAAAAGTGCTACAGTAAAAATATCCCAAATAATCCCAAATAACTTACAATCCAAACAATCTTTATAATGTCTCTAGGGGGCTACCCTACCTTGCTTCTAGTTCCAGTAATTCTATGAAAAATTTTAAAACGTTTTAATGGGATGAGAGGCCACCCTAGTTGATTTTGTTCATGAGCAGCTAGTTACCTTTCGATTCACCAGCATTATTTGACTATTCATTACACATTGTTAAATTGCATGATATCTTGATTAGGTTAGCCTTTTTTTTAGGGATAATATCAGAAACCTCCCCTGATATTTCTCTTAATATCACCTGGTACCCCTAAGATTTTAAAAAAAAAATCACTTCCCTTACTTTTGTTATTTGTATAACAAAATTTTTAAAAGCCCTAAACTGCCTTTTCACTTGCTAAATAAAAAATATTTCTAAACCATTTTGTTCACTTCAAGAAAACCATCACTTTAAAAAAATCTCCTGAAGTACTACCACATCATAATGCTATGCCCCATAAAAATATAAATTTGAAAAATAAAAAAAGATATTTAAAAAGAAATACACTTGTTCCACTTTAACTCCATATGCTTAAAATCTATTTCTTATGAAATTTACATTTTTTTCAACATCTTTTCAATCCTTGCCTAAACTATTAAATTGTACCAATCATTATAAAAATTAACTCAAAATAAACAAATTAATCATACCCCACTTCATCACAATCACAAAAAATAAAAAATAAACAAATTTTAATTTATTATAGTTTACAAATAAAATATTGCATAGTCATCCAAAAAATGAGTAAGAGAGAATGATGGAAAAAAGGGAAAGAGAAGAAAGTGACTTTTTTTTAAAAAATTTTAAACTTCATTTATTTGATATGTGAATTATGTGTCAAGTGAGGGTTAATATAGTCTTTTTACAATTATTAGGGAAGATAAGTGATATTTCAAAAACCTCAGGGGTGCCAAGTGATATTAAGAGAAACCTCAAAGCAGGTTTCTAATATTATCCCTTGTTTTTACCTTCTTTCAATAATGTCATAATGGATCTATCTAGACTTTACTCCTTTATGAGGTAAAAGAGTGATAATGTCACTAGGGGGCTACCCTACTTTGCTTCTAGTTCCAGTAATTCTATAGAAAATCGCCAATTTAGTTCTCAAACTATTTCACTAAAGCCGATTGGTCCCTTAACATTTTATCACATGCATTAAGTCCTTTAACTAAAATTCTTGTGCCAATTGAGGACCTATACGGTGTCGCCACCCAAAACATATATTTTTGTACCCAAACCAACAGCGAGGCAGGGGCTTTTTTGGAAGTAAAAAATACGATTTTCTACGGGAAGCAAGACATCAACCATTTTGGGACCAAATTGGGGAAAACCTTTGAAGCAAAATAGGTGAGCAAAATTAGGGCTTTTTTCTGACGCAAACTGCCACCAATCGAATAAGATAAGATGAAGGAAACAGAGTGGAATGAAGAAACTGGTTTACGGACGGCACAGTGGAGCAAGGAAAAGCTCGAGGATGAAAACTCCGACGGATTGGCAGTGAGGATTTCCGGTAAGTCTTGGCCTACTTATAAGTGTTTGAAGTTAATATTTTTCCTAACAAGTTGAAGTTTGCATCTGAAATAAGTGGTTGGTTGTTGAATTATAGTTGTCAGATTTTTCCTTTTCTAATTTCAATGATAAGGTTTTGGTACATATGAGATGTGGGGTATGGCATGATATGTGTAGTGGCCTCCCTTATTACTTTAGTTTCGGTGGTCCCTTTGCTGTGAAAATAACACTATGTTGTTGTTCTCATGCTACTTAATTGGGTTACAAGATAGTGACCGAGCATGTGGATGCCTAATTAAAATTTTTTTTTGTCTTTTGTACCAAAAAAAAACACAGGACATGAGCTAGACTGTTTTACACTAAAAATGTATTACGGTGAGGTATATTTTGGACCACCACAAGAAAAGTATGTGGGGGGTAGTATGGAATCCTTTGAAGGTGTTATAGTGAATGTAGTTAACATGTCACATCTCCATGGCTTCTGCACTTTTGTCGGATGTGAAGAAAATGTCAAATTGCTTTATAGAGTTCCTTGTGGAGATTGTATCTTCAAACTTCGCAATATAGAAAGTGAGGATGATGTTATAGACACGGCCTCTATTGGGAAACAAACTGGTGTGGTTGAGGTATACTTGGTGCAGGAATTTCACATTAGATTTATTGATAGTAAAGTGGGCAGCTCAAATGTGGATATTGGAGAGGCTGGTATATCAAACGAAGATTCTTTTTATGTTGACATCACGTTTGAGGAGTCTACCACATTTGAAGAAATCAATGTGCCAATTGAATTAATAGAGGAAGAAGATGGCTGTTGTGTTGAAGAAGATGCACAATCAGATTCTACAGAAAATGAAAACTTGGTCGATAATGATTATGACTTTAGGGATGATGAAGATGATGTCATTTTCAAAAAATCTGTTGTCGGTGCTGATAAAGAGCTTGAAAAAGCGAAGGAGATAACAGAAACAGTTGCTACTGAAGGCAAGAATGAATGCAGAAAAAATGAACAAAAAAAGCCGGTTGTTGGAGGAGCATTAGGCAGCAAAATAGGAATGATACAACTGGTGACTTCAAGTTATACGATGGAGAAAATATTGAAGTGCATGAAGAATCAGAGTCAATCAATTCTGAAGAGTTAAATAGCAATAGTGAAGCCTCGGATGAATATAATTCAAAGAGGAAAAAGCCAAGGTATGTGAGGTTTAGACCTGAGCATGATATGGTGGATCCAAAATTCTTTGTTGGGCTGTTATTTGATGATAAACAGATATTTAAACGAGCTATTGATTATTATGGAGGCAAATGGGGTAAACATTTTAGGTAGAATGCGGGCTAAATGCAATAGTGTAAATTGTGGCTGGTTCATTTATGCTTCAAAAAGGTTGATAGTGATGCTTTTATTATTAGAACCATGGGACCATCTTGCAATTGTGGTAGGTGACAGGTTGTCGATGCCTGTGCAATAATAATAATGATAATCCTAGTTGCCAGTAAAAGCAGTTTCAAGTCAATTCTAGTACTGGAGTAAGGACTCTGGATGTGCAATGGGTTATTAGATTTACCCTGACTCCGAAGAGTTTGCTAAATCCGATATACCAGAATTTATTCACGAGAACTTGTTAATTTATATATAGGGAAAGTAGGGTCGTATCCTCAGGGATTGGAGATATTTGTCTCTTTTGAAATTCAAATTGACAATGGGGGATTTTTTGAAAATTGACAATAAGCTAACTAATCAAATATTACAATTAAATAAAAATTAAATAGCAAACTGTAAAACTCAAATTGTATTGGACAGCTCTAGTCAAGAAATAACTTTAGCAATGGTTCACCTAATTGATCATCGATGCAAAGATAATTCCAATTATTAATTAATAAATAAGTTATAACTGTCAAACAAACGATGATAGTCAACTCCTTCTTACTATGTCGATGACTGAGGTACGCCCGTCAATCACTACTCTAATCGAGAAATAATCTTAGGTACACCCATAAGATTTAATTCCCCAATTACCTTACGTATTAGAGGAGCCCTATTCTAACCAAATAACACACTACCAGGATTATTTTAGATTAGTCTGCGTATTCCCCTGACACAAACCGAATCATGTCAATTGCCACTATTTTAAAGCAATTAAACAATTACGGATTTAACGTTCTAATTGACATTTAGGTTGCTAAATTAATTCAACGTCCGAGCCCAGAATACTCAATTAATAAAACAACCATAAGCACTACAATCAGAGAATATGCAAATACCAGTAAATAAGAGGAATAAATAAAATTAATTTGATCTCACAATTTTTAGATGAACCAAAGCCTCCATTATTCCTTGACTAGAAAAAGAAATTTAGTTTATCTCTGTGGAGAAAATCCCACGCAAAATCATAGAAACAATTGGCGCGTACATTGTCTTCAAATTGAGATGATTGAATCCGATGGAATAAGAACAAGGAAAAACTACCAAGTCCAAAGAATGACAAATATTCCTCCTAATTGCCTGCGGCATACGATGGACTAATAGAAAAACAAGAGAAAACAAAAGACTGGCCAAAAAGGCTGAGCGGTCGATCTTCGCTATTGCGGCCGACCCCGCCAAGGTAATAAGATACCTAATGACTATTAATTAATAACCCATTCGACTTCTCACTTGGACAACTGAAACTAGAATTCTAATTGAAAAAGGTAACTCCAAGAATAATGTCAATTGTTTTCTAAATAAAATATCTAAGAAAATATGGTAATTTCCTAATCTTCCGCCAATAATCCACATAGACTCCATCTTGAATTGAAAAACTCTTGAAAAATAACCTCTTTTATCACTTTTTGCTCCACCTTCCTACAATTAGCACCAAATACCAAATATAAGTAGAATCCACTAATTAACGAAATATTTGGTACAATAAAAGAGGGAAATAACCATAAAATTAATGACAAAAATGCAACCTATCAGTAGGACTTTTCACCACAAGTGTGCCAATTCGGGTTTCCTAAGTAGACACTATATGGACTTTCTTAGATTAAACAAGAGGGTGAGTGTCACAGAATTTAAGGAGAAGGTGCACTTAGAGCTAAATGTGAACATCACAAGAGACCAAGTGAGTAAGACCTTTATGAAGGCCAAGCTTTTGATCTATGGCAGTTACAAACAACAATACATAAAGCTGTGGGACTACTGCGAAGAGCTGCTAGCTTGCAATCCTGGCTCAACAGTGCACATGGAGACAATGGTTGATGATATAAGTGGTAAGGAAAGATTTCAAATGATATACATATGCTTTGAAGCATTGAAAAAAGGCTTCAGGGCCGGTTGTCGACAATTGATTGGTGTAGATGGTTGCCACTTGAGGGGTCCAGATCCGAGAGTATTGTTAACTGCTATTGGGATTGATACCAACGACTAAATCTACCCCATTGCATACACAGTAGTGGAAATTGAGAATAAGAGCTCATGGAAGTGGTTCATGGAGTTGTTGAAATATGACTTGTGCATTCATGAACAAAAAACATGGACCTTCTTCAGTGATAGACAAAAGGTATTTACAATCTTGTTGTTTTTTGGGTTACCTAGGCTGCCATTAATGAAAATATAACATGTCTTTTTTAAAAAAGAAAATTGATGGTTACACCCCTTCCAGGGATTGGGGTCTGCCATTCATGAAGTCACTCCGGGTGTGAAGCATCGCCATTGTGTGAGGCATCTACACAATAATATGAAGAAGTCGTATCTAGGTGAATCAATAAAAGTAAGATTTTGGGCTTGTGCAAGATCATCATACATGCACAAATTTGAGAGTGAGATGGATGCTTTAAAAGAGTATGACCACAATGCTCATAAGTGGCTGGTGGACAATACAAACCCAACACAATGGTCAAGATCACATTTTAGAGAAACAACTAAGTGTGATATCCTACTGAATAACCTTTGTTAGAGTTTCAATTCTGTGATCTTGGAAGCTAGAGAGAAACCAATCCTAGGTATGGTGGAGACCATTAGAGTTTACCTCATGGATAGGATGCGGATAAAAAGAGAATGGATGAAGAAGAGAACTGATGTAATATGTCCAAAGATTCAAAAAAAAAGCTTGAAAAGACCAAAATTGAGGCTGCTACCAATATTGCTAGACACTCAGACAACAAGAGATTCGAAGTGCAGCATATCTATGGTGGAACCTATGTTGTTGATCTCGATAGACGCACATGCACGTGTAGAAAGTGGGAGCTCATGGGATTACCCTATTGCCATGCAGTTTGTTGCATTCCAATAATAAATGGCACACCAGAGGACTACGTGCACAACTGCTACTCGAGAGAGACATATTTGGCTGCGTACGAGCCAGCAATTGCTCCATTACCGAGACCTAATGCTTGGAGGGATTCTGGTAAGATCCCGATCCTACCACCCAAGAAGTTGAGACTTCCTGATAGGCCAAAAAAAGTAAGAAGGAGGGAACCAGATGAACCTCGAAAAAGTAGTAATGGAGTGACTAAGCTGTCAAGAGTGGGAATTACTAAACTAAGCTGCTCAAAATGTCATAAAAAAGGACATACAATAAGGAAATGTCCATTGGTTATACCAACCGAGCATTTAGTTTGCCATGGCACTAGAAGGGGGCCTTCTCTCAACAGTAACAAATGTAGCAAATGTCAAGGGTATGGTCACAATCGAAGAACATGTCCAACTAGTCATCCCAAGAGCCACTTTGATGTTGTAGGGACTGACTTAGACCATAGCCAGGTTGGTATACGTCCTCTTCTACATATTTTTCAACACTACTATTCTGCCAAAATTCATATAACCTTTGCTGTTTTCTCTAACTTTTAAATTTTTTCCATATCAACAAGTACAACCAAGGGGTGAACAACCTGTTGCTGGAGAACAACAACCTGGTGAAGGCTGTCAAGTGAACACACAAGCTGCTGTTCATAAAGAAAATGGTTAATTAATTTGAGGACATATGGCTAGTCATAATTGAGTTATATTTCATTTAATTTAAGGACATACTTAACTTAAATTCAATAGTTTTTTCATTTCTTACTTTGTAGTTTCAAGTGCACAACAACAACTAGTACTTTCCACTGAATTTGCTGAACGAAAGAAGAAAATCAAATGCTACTTCTGTCGAGCTCCAGGGCATAACAAAAAGACATGTCCTTCTATACAAGCACAAGGTTGGAGAATAAGGAAGGCGAAAATAGATGCTTATGGTCCGTATGTTGAATCAGTTGGGAAAAAGCGAAGAACCAAGCAAAAAGTAGGTTTTTTAGCATCGAAATGAACTTAACATTTGCTCCGTAAGTCATTCCATTGACCAATACTTGTTGATCATATGCAGGCTCATAGACTTATAGATGAACCGGATGATGCCAATGATCCGGGAATAACACAACTTGACTAGCCATGGATTTGCGATGAAGAAGCTCTACTTAGTGATAAGAGTTTATTTTACGTATTTTTAAGTGCATTTTATTAGTTAATTTTGAGTTGATTATTTAGTTTTATAAATAAAATAAAGAGGTTTTTGGTAAAATTATATATTTTTGGTAAAAGTGGATAATATTGCATTTCTATTGATTTTAATGGTAAAAAACTTCATTTTTATGCAGGAATGATGATTCAATCACAAAGGATGTCAAATGAGGTAAAAAAATAGAGATTTGGTGATGAATTCAAGTGGCAACAAGAAGAATGAAGTGAAAAACGTTCAAGTGAGAAATGCAATACAATCAGTTTTGACACTCTTCAGTATTTTGACCATATCTGGGAGCTACACTTATCGGATTGAGGTGATCTTTATACCATTTTAAAGCTAAGAAAGAGACCTACAATTCGTATGAAGACATCGAAATCCATTTCTGCCATCTTCATGGCAAAACGTTGGAATACAGAAGCTGCATTCTGTGGTCGGAAGTTAAAACAGAGGTTTGAACAGTGACAGTATTTCGATCATATCTCAGGCTACAAATGCTCCGATTTGGATGATTCTTGAAGCATTGGAAAGCTAACTCAAAGGGCTACAACTTTTGTGTTTTGCACAAAAGCTAGTTTGGCCTTTATCATGAGAAAATCGCAGTTGAAATAAGGCTAGAGTGAAAACGCGAGTAGACAAAACGCGAGTTTATACCGCGTTTTGTGTAGGCGCGTTTTATAGCCGAAATTCTGCAAATTTGACTCAGTCAATTCTCTTGTGTGCATACCACTTTCCAGCTATAAGATGCAAGGGAATTCGGTGCACATGCTTCTGCAATAAAAGAGAAGACCAAATGAGTGTGGACAAAAGGAAACATCATATCTTTGACTTCTTTTTTACAAAATCTGAGTGGAGGAAATTATGAAGTGAGAGGAATGGAATTTCTACCAACTTTTATGCAGAAATACAGGAGAGAAGCCTGGATGACCATACGTAGCTAGTTTTCCTTCTTGCAACAAGTTTTCTCTCTAGTTAAGAGTTCTTAGAGAAGCATTTAGAGTTTTCACTTGTAATCATATTGTGCAAGAACATAGCAGGAATTGGAGAGCTTCACCTTCAATTGGCTAAGCTTTCTTTTATCTTTCTTATACTTGTACTTTATGATGTTTTGCATTAATAAACTTGTGAATTTGATTGTTAAATCATTCATGAGTAGCTAAACTCCTTCATCTAGGGAGTAGATGAAACTTATGGCTAAATAATACTAATTGAATGTGATTTACACTTGTTATATCTTGAGTTAACTTGTCTACTTGTGTAGCTGTGATTTCTTGTTATTGATTGATCACCAATAGCATGTTTATAGTGTTATTATTCAATGAGAATTGGTAATAACAATTGAAACACATGAGTAGTGCTTGAGTTGTATGTTCATGAAAATAGAGATACACTTAGGTGGATTATTGAGCATTTCATGAAATAAAATGGAGTAGTAGTAGTATTTCACCATGAAAATAGGGAAATCTATATTGCTCTAAGCCATTTCATCATGAAAATGAGACTTGGTAATCTTGGAAATAAATCTCTGGTTAAGCAAGAATAATAGCAAGAAGTAAATCCATTCATTTGTGTAGTTTATGCCATAAGTGGAATCTACATTCCTAGAATCTTCATTAAGTGAAATTTCTCTATTTGCATTCAGCATTTGTTAAACTAGATTTGTATATCAGATTTGTAGATTACAGCATTAGACTTTCTCTGCTCAAAAATTAATTGTAAGTCTAAATAATAGAGAGAACAGGGGCTTAGTAATTGTTTAAATTGCTCCTCGTGGGATCGACCCGATACGCATCTTGTACTAAAATTGCGACCTGTATACTTGCAGTCCAACGGGTGTAAAATCGGAATTAAACTTGCATTGATAGTAAAAATCCCGTCACTTAGTTTCACTATTGCTGGACCTGTCTCTAAAAGGATAAAATTGTAACTAGCTACTGGCGGTTGTCCAAGATGATAGAGCATGACTGAATTTCGTGGTGCTGCTGTTCTTTGGGTCAACCCACATTTTGTATAGCTTTTGTTAACATGGTTAAACCCAGAATTGTGTTTAACTTTTGTTAAATTAAGTTACAATTGACTTCTTCAGTGAATGAGTACTTTTGTTACTGGCTGGAAATGTAGTTGACCACATGTATTCATGCTTTTAGTTTTATATATTGTGTATGTATTAAAATGGTAGTTTGGTTGGTAGGTGAGATTGTTCATTTTTAAGGTGAAACTTCGTCGAAATTTTTTTAAATTTTAACACAATATAATGTTATGATGTCCAACCTGGCCTTATATACCATATAAATTATCATGTCCAGGAACAAGAATAAACAAATGCATCTTTACAAACAAGAACATTACATTGTATACCAACTTGGCCTTACACAAGTTTGCACCTGCACAGCTTTCCAGCAACATGCCTAATCAGCTTAAACCTACTAAAGGCTATTTTTTCCAGCAATTATACTATTTTTAATGCAACATTTTGAGTCCCAGTTCCACGGGTTTTCTTCTTGCATTGTGAACCCATACTGCCATTAATAAGATGCAGCCTCTTACCAGTGCCAACATCAACATCTGGGCTTTTTTTTCAATTTTTGAATTTCTATCCTCATTTCCTTGTTGTCTCCTTCGGCTTTCCTTAGTTCCCTTAACAATTTAGATATTGTGATCTTTGTATACTCCGACAAGGGCGGATCGTACCATAAAAAAATTTGCAAGAATGAGATGTCTGCATTCAAAATTAATCCATCATTAGTAATAAAACTTAAATAAATACACCCCAACCATTATGAAAATTATTAAAATTTAAGCATTTGGCTGGTCTCATAACATCGTAATTTCTACATCTATGGAACCTTCTTGATGGATTTGCTGCAGTCCAAGAAGACACTATTCTGCAGGATTCTTGGCAATGGCACTTCACGATTTCCTCTCCATTGTAGTATTCAGCTTTTCCTCGACTAAATCCTCCAACATGTGAAATTCCATATGCCTCCTTCCTTGAAGATCGATTTGTAGCTGAGCTTGACAATCCCGCATCCAAATTTCTCTATCTGTTATGCACTTCAAAGGATGAACTTGAAGACATTTTAGTTGTAACCTTGAATTGGGAATAGGTGGAAGAACCCTAATTTCTTCCTGTATTCTCTCGCTACTCTTTTGCTCCCAATTTGATCCCAAAATGGTTGATATCTTACTTCCCATAGAAAATCGTATATTTTACTTCCAAAAAAGCCCCGCCTCGCCGTTGGTTTGGGTACAGAAACATATGTTTTGGGTGGCGACACCGTATAGGTCCTCAATTGGCACAAGAATTTTAGTTAAAGGACTTAATGCATGTGATAAAATGTTAAGGGACCAAATCGGCTTTAGTGCAATAGTTTGAGGACTAAATTGGTGATTAAGAGAGAATGATGGAAAAAAGGGAAAGAGAAGAAAGTGGCTTTTTTTAAACATTTTTAAACTTCATTTATTTGATATGTGAATTATGTGTCAAGTGAGGGTTAATATAGTCTTTTTATAATTATTAAGGGAGATAAGTGATATTTCAAAAACCTCAGGGGTGCCAAGTGATATTAAGAGAAACCTCAAGAGAGGTTTCTAATATTATCCCTTGTTTTTACCTACTTTCAATAATGTCATAATGGATCTATCTAGACTCTACTCCTTTATGAGGCAAAAGACTAATAATGTCTCTAGGGGGCTACCCTACTTTGCTTCTAGTTCCAATAATTCTATAGAAAATTTTAACACGTTTTCATGGGATCAGAGGCCATCCTAGTTGATTTTGTTCAGTTGGTTCTAATTATTGTAAATCTTAAATGCTTAGTGCAAATTAATACAACTTTGATTTAATGATGAATTATTAATTGTACGAGTTAACAAAATTCATGTTTATATCAAACTTTTATCATTTTATATCAAATGCTATATGATTCATAAAATTAGATGAACTGAGCAACAGTTCAACTAGAGAGTCCCGAATTTGTTTTAAAGCTGGTTGTCGCAAAAATTTTGGCACATTTTTGGCTGAACTGTACTTATTACCTAGCCCTAGTGCTCAATGAACAAAAAGACCCAGTAACCTGCTCCGTTTGGCCTTGAAGTAATTCATATACCAACAAAAATTACTACACCAACAAAGGAAAAAGAATAATCAGTAATCAATTTGTGAAAAGAGCAATTAACAAGAATTCGGTAAAAGGAAGTTAATATAAGAAGAGGGCCAAATGCCTCGAGATTTGCCAGAAAACTTACATAGGAAAATGCTAAAAATTTACCTTTGACTTATGAAGATCACAGGCAGCCTCGGGTCTTTGCTTTATCTGTCGATCCACGAATGTACAGCATGAAAACTTACATTCACTTTGATATGTACTGGTTCCCTCGGCATCTGTAACTAAAATAACTAAAATTGGATACCAAAATTATCTCAAATAATATTTCGCTTGCATCACAAACACATTTCCCAACCTACCTTTTTATATTCCCAACTACTTTTTATCTCACATACATCACATCACAAAAAGTGCTACAGTAATTATTCCAAAATAATATTTCAAATAATACACTATCCAAACAAACCAAATATTATCTCAAATAATATTTCACTTGCATCATAAACACATTTCTCAACTCACCTTTTTATATTCCCAACCACCTTTTTATCTCACATACATCACATCACAAAAAGTGCTACAGTAATTATTCCAAATAATATTTCAAATAATACCCTATCCAAACAAACCCTTGGTTCCCAAGAATTTCCACTTGCTGTTGTACAAATATTTTATTTTAACAAAAACGGTAAATTTTATGTTGTACAGTTATTATTCTCCATTGTTCCTTTTTTGGATGGGTCTATTTCGTCGTCCTTGTACCAAAAGAAGAAAAGGGATAAAGTTTTTGGACCTTGCTGGTCCTTTTTTAATCAATTATGTTTTGCATAGATTCTGTGGTTGAAATTGAGACTTAAGAGGGGGCCAGGGGGGGGGGGGGGGGGGGGGGGGGGGGGGGGTGTTAAAAAGAGACTATGGACTTTGCGGAATATCATTTCTCTGTACATCTTGCCTGAAAAATCTCTCTTTAGGGTTTCTACTAGTGTCTTACCTACCCAATTTTTTCCTGTTTTTCTCACCTACGATCTTGCAGATCCGAGGCTTTCCAGAAAAGGTTTTGTCTGATTTCCCATTTTTGGGATCAATCAATTCCATTCCCTCCTGTTTCTTTCTGTTTTTGGAAACTTTTTTTTTTGTTCATGGGGTTATATTAGATTTTTAATTCCTGATTAAATGTTTTTCTGGGTTGTTTGCACTTCGATTCTTTATGGAATCATTGATTTCCCTTTCAGGGTTGTTGGCGGATTTAATTTTGGACCTTTCTTATCTAAAATTTTAAGAATGGCGAGAGGGAAAACTCAGATTAAGAGGATAGAAGATGCAACAACTAGACAAGTGACATTCTCAAAGAGGAGAAAGGGACTTCTCAAGAAGGCCTATGAGCTATCAGTTCTTTGTGATGCGGAAGTTGCACTGATCATTTTCTCTCCCAGCGGGAAGCTTTATGAGTTCTCAAGTTCCAGGTACATTAACCATCAACATTTGCACATGATCTGCTCATATTCTCTATCTATCTCTCTTTTTCGTTATTAATTTTCCTCCCCTTCATCAAAATGGTGTCATCTTCATCAAATTTTATGTTCATTTTTGCAACGGATTGACCACTAATCATTCCAAGTATGTTCTCAAGCTTTTATCAGAGCTAAGGGATCCCTTATCTTGTTTTATATCCATACCTATGAAACCCAACTTTTACCAATAAGTGCAGTTTCTAGTGAGTTTGAGTAAAGGCATTTTCCCCCTCTTAGCATCCTACTTTGCTCCTTTAACGGGATTTAGATATTATTTGGTCCAGAGGCGGAAACACTAGATCCTTAAAAGCTCGCAAAAATTAGATCGACAAGATACAAACAATCTGAGGAAGAGTGGGAGAAACAAATGCATCAATAGTTGTAATTCTGCAGCACTTCTTTTTTTTTTCTTGATGATTTTATCTGTCAAGTTGTCAACTTAAAGAAAATAAAAATCAGTAGCATGAGATATTCTCCTAGAGCAAAACTTATGAGACACAGCATTTGTCTCCTAGAGCAAAACAACCCGTAGCTTTTCGTGGTAGCTCTTGAAGTGCTTTATTTAAATAGACTATAAGGGGTTGTACTGTCATACTTGTCTTTCTACAACCAAAATAAAAGGTTTAGTCTATCTGTAACACAAGCGGAAATGGTACCATGTCTCTAATGAAGCGAGAAGGTGTTGTGCTTTTGTACTGGTTCTTTGAAAATGTCCAACCCCACCAGCCTATATGCATTATTACCATGAGGATCTCATTTCCTAAAAGTTAGCTTTATCTCTTTTCTTCAAGTTAATTAAGGGTTTGTCTCCTAGTGTTTATAATCAAGTAGACACATGATTAGCCTGCAAATGCTGGCATATTAATCAGCGTACAAGAAAGAAGATTTTTTTAATTTTGGCTACAGCAAAGATGATTATTAACATTACTATACTGAAGCATTTCAAAGGGATCAGTCAACATAATCTGAGGGCAAGGGATATATGACCATAGACCAAGTTATATATGTTGGTTAGAAGGAAACTAATAATTATAGTCAACCGTGGTGATGTGTTATTGAACCCTGAAATATTAACTTAACACGATTCAAATGCATGAGCTTCCTCTTTCATAAAACTACAAAAGGACGCCAAATCTCCTCTTTCATAAAACTACAAAAAGGACGCCAAATCTCCAGCAATTCTAAGTTTCCATCTTAGCTACTATAAGAGTAGAACAAATAGGTGATTATTTCTTATTTAGCTTCCTCGTTGAAACAATGCGAATAGTGTACTTTGATCTCAAGGAGGCCAACAACAAAATAAATCCTCTTAAACTACCTATATTGGATGTAGGGATAGTAATCTTCTCACATTTTGGCTTCTTTGACTTCATTTCTAATGACATTGTAGATTCTCAAACAAAACAAGAATAGTATGCAGATTTCATCACACTATGAGCAACCATAAATAGTAGTGCTTCGAAGCAAAAGGGACAAGAAAATGGAGCAAAAAGTTACTGTAGGCCAAAGAGCTAAGGAAACATGTATATTAACTGAAGATTGAGCCATCATCGAGGATTTTAGAGAGTATAGTAGATGCCAATACGATAACCAAATTATAATACCTTATTTATTTCTTACAACCAAACTTTGTAGTCATGCCTCGGGATCTCTGGGGCAAAGTGTTGAAAGGTACCAGATTGTGGAATCTAAGAGTTGCAGGTTCTTATAACTAATTTGTCTAAATATATATTTATTAGCACTACATACAACTAATTGTTGCATGTTTAACTAGTCAAAGTTGAAATATGTTCATTAACCTCTAGTATTACAAATACGTGGTAGTGGATATTTAATTTCAAATATCCATGAATCCTGAAATACATCACCAATGGTGATCTTCACTTCTAAATAGTAGCGCACTATTTCTTAAATTTTTGAGGTCATTTCTCAATTTTAACCTAGTGCAGTTAAGTCCCAAAAAACAACTCATTTCAGCATTATACGTTTTTAGGTTGAAACTACCAATAAAAAGGTATATGTATGACAAGATTTTGTCCATGAATATGAAGTTATCCAGCATCACTTGAGAGACAAATAGGGATACTGTGCAGCATTAATGGTGAAAACAAGGGTTCTTTCAACGCGGAAGACAATCTATTAATTTAGACATCTATGGAAATAATTGGCTTATTCTATCTTCTTTTTGTGTCGTAAAGGTTACATCACATATGCACATTATGAAACTTTTATCTTTTAGCTTTCAAATTTGGCCATCCTATTGTAAGCTTAGCATTGGCTCGTTTGAAGCACATGGTGGAATGATGAGACTCCTCCGAACTTTCATGAATTTTAGAGAATGCATTCTTGTTATTAGATTCACGGTTTAGAGCAATACGTTGCATCTTAGAATGTCCAAGTAGGATAGTAATACTCATATTTTGAAGCTTTGCTTTCCTAAATTCTTAAACTAACATGTCATGCTAAACTTTTAAGTTCCAATGAGATGTATACTTTTAGTGTAGACGATATGCCAGTATCATTTGATGTAATTGAGGATCCAAGACTTTTCTATAATTAGTAGCCATTGGCTTAATTTTCTCTACAAGAGGGACGTATTTCATGGTTTAATTATCTGTGTTGGTACAAATTTCACTTGGGTTGCCTCACTCTCATCTTTAAGAAGGAAATAACGGTTATTTTATTGCTAAAAGACTAACTTGTTGAAAGAAACTTTTTGAAGGACACAATTTGACAAATATTTAACCTTTCAGAAGGGAAATGGCTGGAAGTTAGAGGCATTAATGAACCGCAAACCCTATTTTGAATCAAGAAAAAAGGTATTAATCACTAAGTCAAATTTGGTTCCCCAATATTGCTCCAATCCAGTTTTTGAATTTTTATATATGATGAATTTGGGCATCCTTCATATTGGAATAAATATTGAGTACTCGACTACGTAGGGAGTGTTTTTTGAAATTTCTATAAGTTCTGAAGATTTAAAGATTTCTCATTGACTCAGAGTTTAAAGCAATTTGATGTAAATTATATATACCAACAGTTATTTGGAATCCCTTTTTTTTTTCAAACTTGAAGTCCATACCAACAGCAATTTGGACATGGAATTCCTCAGTAAAATATTAGGTCAGCATGATGGTCATGCGTTAAGGACTAGTGCCTCTCTATGCTATAGTACAAGAGTTGGGATACTTTGAGCTAAGTATCCTTTTAGGAAGTGTCCAGTCTCTTCCAATAATAGAATTTTTAGTTGTTTTACACTATAACTTTACACAACATGGAAATACCTCACCCATAAAACAACACACAGAAATACCTCATTCATATATCTGCATAATGTGGATGACCTTTATCTCACGAAACTTTGAGTTACTATTGCCGACTTGAGGGCGTAGGAAAGAAAAGAACACAAAAGAAGGAAAAAAAGGGGAAGAAAAGGGAAAGAATTACTTGTTTTCGTATATTGTTTGGGCGTAGTAGAGGATAAAGGCAAAGAGCAAAATTATTAATACATGTAATTCGAACATTTACTCTCAAATTTAAACTTATTGGGTCTTGTACTGATGATAAATGTGACAATTTCTGGATTTTGAACTAATGGCCTCTTCTCACTTTTTTTTCTCATTTCTCTTTACTTTTATGACAAGTTTGGGTAAATAACCTCATCCATCCTTCAAGTTTATCTCATGACTCTATTTTGTCTCTCTAGTTTAAATAGAACCTATTTTTGTTCTTCAAATTACATATTGAGTTTTGAAACGTGCCTAAGTAAATAGATACCAATCAACTAGATCTCCAAGGGCATAGATAAAAAATTATAAAAGCCTAAACGTATGCCCTTAATTTGATCACAACAAACTAAGTAAATAAGAGGGAAAGGCACTTGCCATCTATCGCATTACCAGGACAAAATTTGACAATAAACTTCATTTTTTCTAAGTTTGTATATATATGTGTGTGCGCACGCGCGCATACTCACATTTACATGCACACACACATATATATATGTATGTATATGTAAAGAGAGAGAGTCATATCAAATGGCAAGAGCAAGAGATCAGATGGAGAGGGAAGATAGGTGAAATTACTTGCAAATATGGTTTTAAGCTTTTCAATTGACTTGAGGGTAATGATTGAGGCTCTCATCAGATTTATCAGTCTTCTGGTCTATTTCAGTGTACCTGCCAATCATTGAACCTATGTACTCTCTCTTTTTCTCTCTCACTATTGAGTCTATAACTTAACTCTGGTCATTTGCTCCTTCTTCTTCTTCTTTTTATTCTTCTTCTTCTTCTTTTTCTTCTTCTCTCTCTCTCTCTCTCTCTCTCAACATTATTTAGCAAAAATAAAGTTGGTTATCAAAGTTTGCCCTAATAATGCAAGAGGTGGCTGGATTCTTTCCCTCCCATTTACTTGGTCTATTGTGGTCAATTTACGGTTCCAAATCTAGACGTCTAACTTTTTCCATATGTTGCCCATGGAGAACTCGTGTGTTTCTTCCGTGATTATCGTCCATTACATCAATTTGGACGGAGTGTTTTCTACGGACCTTTTGAAACTTAATTCATAAGGCAAAGAACATAATAGGCTGTTTATAAACTTGAGCGATGAAATAAGATGATGAGTTAATAGTGAGGGATAAACAAAATCATTTACCCTAGAAAGTTTTCTTTAAGGTTTAACCATTCTCTCTCTCTCCCTCTCTCTCTCTCCTTTTGGTTATATACATAGATATATTTTTTTCTTTTGTTTTCTCTTCTCTCCATCTCATATCATCCCAAACGAATGTAATGACTTTGAGAGACGTATATCTTGCAACGGCATATTGAGAGTTGAGATGACTGGATTCTACATTATGGGCCAATCTACATATTGTCAATGGGCACAAATGCCCCTACTGGGCTAAAAAATGAATAATAAATATGATATTTTCAAAAAAGTTTGTTTTACATTAGTAATTTGTTGATGTGTTGTAACTGATCATAGAAAGCTATTAAATTTTAGAACAATTTATCTTTTTTCTTTTAACTAATTTGCAGAAGGTCAATATGTATATGTGTTTATTGATAAGAACTTTTAATAAAATAACATGTATAAGCCGTATGTTTAATAACCACAAGAACTAAAACCATTGTTTTGAGGGGTTATAAGGTAAGAAAAAACTTTAGTAATTTAATGAGTTCATTAGACACTAGTGAATTCCTTTTATTTGTGCCCTTTTAGTGAATTTTTCTAACTCCGCCATTGTAAATATGGGGTGCTTGTCTTTGCTTTATAGGTTTCAACTACTCGCTTGGTCTTAATGAAAAAATCTACTGCCAAATGTCAACCTAAGGGCTCAAATATAGGACATATTAGCCTTATTTGTGAGATACTAGAGGTACCTGAATTGTGCGAAGCACAGCTTGGGCCCCCTAGGAATTAGTCGAACATATAACATCAAATTATTTTGGCACATGATGAATGAATAGAAATATAGAAGAAAAATTGAGCATCAAAACCATTAAAATTGACAAATGTTATTTGAACTCTCATTTTTATTAATCACACTTTTATTATTATTTTTATCATATAGTTTTTATTTATTGTAGGAACACAATTAACAAAATATGGAGTATAAACAAAATTTCCCTCAAAATTTGTTGTGAAGAGAAATTCCATCTATAAAGTCAACCCCCTATTTATTGTGATTTGAATAAAGATTTTTGAACCACTATTATGATGATACCCAAAAAAGAGAGAGAATTAATACACTATAAGTGCATTGATGTATTAATAGTAGTATAGTTTTAGTTGTAGCTAATCCAAAAGCAGTCATAATGCTTCCAGTACTTAATAATGAGAAAAAGTTTAGAAAGCCACTAAGACATGGCACAAGTTTCAACATCAATATCGCTTACTATAAACATTCACATTTTTCTTTCTTTTGATAGAAGAAGTTAGTTCATCTATTTAAATCCCGCCTAAAGGTAACAACATTATCTTGCAGCTCTAGAATATAAATAGCAAGGTTAGATAAAAATATGAATTGTTACATTTCCAAATCTACATATACAAATTAGAACTAAACCATTTTTTTATTGCAAAAACATCTTCCTAATCAAAATTGAATTTTCCAACAATTTTTTGTCAAGTCACACTCTAGGCTGAAAGCCTCAATTGTGACTTCCATCACCAACTACAATCCTTGTATGTACAAAAATTAACAAACACTAATTGGAAAAACAAAAAATAAAAAACAAACAAATTAGCAAACAATCCTTATATCACCAACTATAGCACTTGACTAATTAAAAAAAATAAAAATTAACATTAGTTTAAATATATACAAAATCTTGTTGGATCCTTTAATTAAATTGAATAGACCATAAAGTAATTACAAAAGAGGGTGGGGGAAAGAAAGAAAAAGAGAAAAACAGAGGTAGAGGAACGCCTAGCTAGATTTATCTTGGTGGAAGCATCACATGATATATCTTTTCTCCTAAAAAAATACATAAAATTGTAGATAATTACAAAATTTAACCAAAAAACAAAGAAAAGGAAAAAATGTCAAGTAAGAAATCAAATCCTAGGAGAAGAAAAGAAAAGGATGAATTTTTGTTTTATTCTTCATAGAAAATGATCATTGGTATAAAATGCATTCCAAGATCTTTTTACATATTTTAACATTTCACCTTTTATCCATGAAGAAATACCAAATAACAACGTCATCCTATAAATTTAACAAACAAATGCCAGTTGGCTATAACATTGTGACTGAAGAATAGAGCAAACATGAGAGAATAGAGATGAAGAAAAAAAAAAGAAAGAAATGAAAATGTAAAATAGGATAAAAAAAAAAAAGACTTCTCTTTGCTAAGTAGCTAATCATCTCGACGGAAAAAAAAAAAAGAACATAGCAACAATCTTAGTTAGATTAGTTTTAAAAAATAAAAAATAAAAAAGGTGAAGGATGACAACAGTTGCTGCAAGAAGAAGAAGAAGAGATAGAGTTGATTTTCTAAAGGAGAAAAAATATTTTAATCCTTTTGGCCCAATTGAATCAAAAAAGGGAAGGAAAATTTAGCTAAAATGGCCAAGATTCCACTTGTCAAAAATATATGCAATACATGTGTCAAAAGGATGGACTGCTACAGTAACTTGGCTTTCTTCTTATATATATAAGAAGAGATAAGATAGATTTACATTTGAGGGAGACGACAAGAAGTAAGTTTCTTGAGAAAAGTTCATAGATCTCTCGGAGAATTGATAAACAAGAAAATAAACAAAACCTAGGGATGAAAAAATCTAGTTCAAAGTCTCTAGATACATCAGAGAACTGACACAGTATCAGGAACCAGGATGAGAAACGTTATTTTAAAATTATTCCGTGAATAATAGTGCGTTGATAAATTTAATTGCACTAGTGTGATTTTTAACTCATTTGGCTCCTTCTATTATTAGCATATTTCTTGTTACTAGTTGTCCAGTTAAACGACAGCAGAAAGTAGAAGAAGAATGAGTTTCCATGCTTAAGAACATGTTAATTTTTAAGTGCATGGTTGTACCTTTACTTTTCATATAAATAGAATTTGCAAGTTGAAATCCTCTATTCAGATTTTTTTTTTGTTAAAATATTATTTTTATTGAAATCCTCTATTCAGATGGTGAAGGATACTCTCAATTTAAACTAAATGACAGACTAGATTTGATTCACCTCCCCTATTTAGTTGAATTTAACATCATAGATACTCAGTTTTAATTCTCTGTAATCTTCAAAAAATGTAATATTCAAATAAAATAGCATCAAGTGAAATCTAATATTATACTTTAATAGTTTTTTCACTAAATTGGATCACATTTTTTTCATGCAATTGCATATAATGTGGTTTTTTATTTTTAATAAGAAAGTCAGAAGGGTTGATTAATGTCTTTACTGCACTTTGTTTAGGCGGGTTTTGATTTTCACATAGAACCTTTTAGAAGTTCCAATACATTCAACAAAGCTACTAAAATATAGTATTATTTTAAACTTTAACTAAGCTAGAAATAGTAAGATAACACTTCGAAATAACGTGAAATTTTAACTAAAAACCATAATTAGCTCATTTGAAGAAATCCTAAGGAAGCCTTAAAAGGTAAAATGAATGTAAATACATATGTATTGGTATTAAGGATAAATTTGTGATGCCTTGAAGACACTGAAAACATGAGTGGCAAATTTTGTTATGTTAGTGATAAGTTTTGTTAAGTAACTTTTTTCCCAGTTATGATGAAATTAGTTTTTTGGATGATAAGTGGGTACATCTTGTCATTCACAGGAAGACTTGAGAGCTGCACATCCCAAGTACCAATCGTTTAAACAAAATTTGACATTCATTTCTTGTTAGGCAGCACAGCATTTTCCCCGCGTTAAATATATGCACATACGCATTTGGATATTGAATTTCGAAGGATATGGGTCTTGCCGAATGGAAACTGAATCAAATCATTGATTGCCTTTTTGTCATTAAATAAATTTCTGTTGACATAATTTAGTATTTGCAACTTGTGCCTTTGACCTCATGGTGGTTCCCTCAAATGATTTTAGTTCCAGAAGTACAATAGAGCGCTACCAGAAGAGTATCAAGAATCGACCTACAAGCAAACAAATGGATCTAGAACGTTTACAGGTCAGAAACTGATCAGCATATTCCGGTAAATCTTGTTTCATATGAGTTGCTGCTGCAGTTGTTAGTAAAACTATGGCTGCAACTGTTTTTCCCTTGCCGTTGTTTCCTAGAGACTGATCATCCAAGAAGTAGCAGCTGTGTCTTTTTATGCTTCTGGGTTTAAGTTGGTATCTTTAAATATGTTCAGGGAATATGTTTCGTATTCAGAAACATCTTCTTTGACTGGATTTAAGTGCTTTTTGCATGTCCTCTTCACTAAAGAGTTAATTTCTGGTGTAGCTGTGCTTTATGTGTTTTCCATTTGTGTGATGTTTGTCTTGTTTTGTTTTTAGCGAAGAATGCATCTAGTTGAGTTTTATGCACCATTTTCACTGGTGAAATTACCTTTTGAATTTTTTGAACAGGGGGTATTAAGATTCGATTGCGTCCTGGTACCAAATATTAGTTGTATGAAAGCCCCTATGAAATGCGTTCAAAGTCCAAAATAAGCATTTTCTTGGTATTCACTTTCTTGATTTCTCGGAATGGCAGTCAAGATCCTTCTGTACTAATATTGAATAGCCGTAATGTCTTACATTCACTTGATTTCTTGATTCTGAGAATCTCATTCAAGATCATGGATCAGTGCCAAGTGCCAACTGATTCTTTGCCTTAAAGATCTTGTCCACGAATTTATTCTGCTAAATCTTTTGATCCGTGCTGAGCTTACTCTTATTTGTGCAGCATTTTGAAGAAGAGGTTGCAATCCTGAGGAAAAAAATTGAGCTTCTTGAAGAAACTACACGGTGGTTGTCCTAACATCGACACCTTGTTTAAGTTTTAAGCAGAGCTCATCCTTATCGTATAACAACATGAATTTCTTACCTTTTTGGGTGATTAAAAACAACATAAATTTTGTATGTAGCAGAAAGCTCTTGGGAGATGGTTTAGATTCCTCCTCTATTGGTGAGTTGCAACAGGTAGAACGTCAGTTGGAGAAAAGTTTAAGCATCATTAGGTCAAGAAAGGTACGTTTTGCAATAGGCATCTCTACAATGGTGTGATCAGAATGTAGAATTTAATGGTCAAAATCGAATGTTCAATTCTTCTGCAGATCCTATTGTTTTGCGAGCGAATAAATCAGCTGAAAGAAGAGGTAAAATACGCATTTGAAGCTTCAGGAGTTGCTTATTCTTTCATTCACATTTGGGTCAAAAACAAAGTTTATTCATTTCATGCTAATTGGCATGGTGTCAATATTCTTTGCATATCTGTGTCAAATTCAGGGGAAAATTCTCAGAAAGAAAAATGCGGAATTACGAGAAAAGGTAAGTCACTCTTGTTACTCATGACGTTGTTAAGGAAGGGAAAACTTGAAAAAAAAAAAAAAAAAAAAGGGTATTAGATAAGGTCTGAAGCTACAAACCTTTATTTCAAATTCACATATTGTATAAGTTTTAATGGTAACAATAATGTAATCAAAAGTTGAGGATTTAAGCTCTGTATTACTACCATTAATGTTTAGTTTGCATATGCCAAAGCTATTTATTGGTAATTTATTTATTTATTTTTCGAAAAATGAATTTGCAGTATGAAGAGCGACAATTGGAACTATCGATTGGTCAACAATTCTCATCACTGGAACAAGTAAAAGAGGTAGAAACGCAGCTGTTTATCGGACTTCCTAATCGTTAAAACTGTCAAAAAAAAAAAGAAGCAAAAATAAACAATTTATCAATCTACTTGATTTTGTATAATTTGTTTTCTTTACTTCTTTTGTAGTTTATCTTACTTTTCTTTTAGTAAAAGACATGTTATTTCATGCTGTGCTGAACTTATTATGAGGCAAAAGCCACTTCTTTATTGATGGACGATGCATTGAATAAGCTACTTGTATTGCAATTGGTCATTCCTCTTCTATGTGTTGGTCCAATCTTCAGACAATGTTTGGGACACAATGCTTGGAAGATGAGAACAGAGTTGTGTATGGCTACATGCTTTTTGATTATAAAATCCTATTAGCCTACTGCCTTATTATGCCGTTCAAAGCTAATTTTATAGAATTACCTTTAAAATTATCAAAATATAGTAGCATTAAATTTTGCCCTTTTTTCTTCGTCATAGAATAAGGGAAGCAGTGTTTTATAAAGAAAAAAATTAATAAAAAAAAATACAAGATTAGGACGGAAATCCATAGAAGTTTTAAGGGCCACGTGTTATATTTTGTCTTCTTCTCATTTTTTAATTTCTTAAATTTAAAAATCATCCCACGATTAAGTAGTTAAATCTCCTCTAGTAAATACTCCAATGAATGAGAAAAGAAACAATTTTATATTTTTCAGTTTCCAATTACAAGACAGTATCCGAAAAGTTACAACATGCAAAATGCTTTTATGATACAAAAGATTGGGTGCGCATTTCACTGGCAATAGATGTTAATAGGGTCACTGGCTGATAAAAGAATACGGGCGATGAAATAAACTGCGCTATATTTACTTAAGATGTCAAAATTATATCCTTCTAAAAATTAGATTTTACCCATAAGCCCTTTATAAATATTGAAGGGTACCTCATATATATTTTTAAAAAGCGCTTTACAAATATTCAAGGGTACCTCATAGATATTTAAAAAAATTATCAAGAAAAAGATGGGATTTAATAAGAGGATTTGTATCTAAAACCTATAATTCTTGGATATCAATATTAACTTTTAATATTAAATTATTTGTTTTGAGGAGATAAGAGAGGAAGGAAAGGAAATGGTGCAATGAAGTTTTTGATACTTGATTGAATTTTGAATAGGGAGGGTAAAGGATAGGGAGGTAAAGGGATAATATCTAGTTATTTTTTATTAGCCTGTCTTACATCCAAAAGTGCACGAAAATGGAGGAAAAAGAAAATAAGATGAATGAAAATTTTAAAATGTTCTAAAATACCTATGTGTTTACAAATTAGATTCTTAAATTATAAATAAAAATGCAACAAATGCTAATAGTTTCTTTCCTTTCCATACCTTCCGTAATCCAAACAATATTTTCAATGTTTCCATTCTTTTCCTTCGGTATTTAATTCAAACAAGATTGATGGAGTCCACTTTCATTTCTTGTCTACTAGAGTTCACTCCTTTTCTTTTCTTCCCTTTCCTTCAATCTAAATGGAGTCTTGGATCAAATCCTTCTCAACAACCTCAAATGTATATTTTATTAGCTTTACCTCCAAATCTCAACTTTTGATTTTATCACTACAGATTAACCTTCACATGTTGCTACTTTATTATGAAATACATTTAACTTTTCTTATTATATGGCATACTCAATTTTCCTTTATTCCTTCTCTAGGTGCCACATTGTCTTGAAAGACATTCAACTCTCCGTTGTGAGTATGTGGCAAGTTCAATTCTCATTTATTCAGTCTAAAGCAATGTCGTTAAACTTGCCCTGAATAATGAGTCGGCCAAACTACTGAATCAAGAGTCAATTGGTCGGATTGGTTGATCCATTCTAAAAATAGCTGATGTCAGCATAATGTCATAATTATTTTTATATTTTTATAAGTTTCAGAAATTTTAAAATTAAATTCTTGATTATATTCGACCAACCATACAAAACGTACCAAAACACATGTCTAAATTAAAGCACATCATACCCAATTCAATATATTTTTGTTGGGAAAATGGCGTTATAATGCAAGTTAGAATCACTGGTGATAAATTGATAAAATGATAAAGATGAAAATTTCTTGATTTAGAGAAACAATTAGAAAAATGAATAATTTTGATGTTTATACTAAGTGGGTAGCGTTTTCTTATTCCTATTAATAAATGAAAATTTTACAATTTAGGTAGTTCAAATTGTGTTTGGAGAAAACAGGAAGAAAAAAGTTTGAGAACTAGGTCAAGTAGTCAAACCGGATCACTGGTTTAACTAATTTTTGACGATTTTGACTGATTTTTAACAAAAATGATTTTGTACTATTATCCACCTCAAAAGAAGATCGATTCATGAACAGACGGACTGATCTGATCCAGGTCTAACAACACTGTTCTATAGGTCCCAATATATAGAAAAGCGTAACATAATAAATGACTTGCAAATATTTTCACGGTCAAGATTTTTAAAAATATACCAATACATTATCCCAGCAAAAAAAAAAAAAAAATCAAAGGAAAGGCAGGTCCCAGCTAACCATACCAAACACAGGACGATGAGACACTTCTCATAGTAGAAAAATTCGTACCACAGAAAATGCAAATGGCAAAAAAAAAGTCAGAGTCATTAACAAGTGGTAATAGCCAGACTGCAGCCAGACGCGTACACGAGCACGTGACGCCGTATTAACGACGCTGAGCTGGCGCCTAGTTATTGGTCGGAGGCTGACACAAAAGACATGGACGGACAGTGACATCTTGCCAAAATTGTCCGCACAAAATCATCTGGTAATGAAACGTCGTTTAGTTTTATCCCAAGAAAGAAAGAAAACACACGCTTTACTGATTATTCTGTGGTTGAGATTTGAGACTTAAAGAGAAGAAATAGAAAAAGACTGTAAAGATTTTGAAGACTATCATTTCTCTGTACATCTTGCCCGAAAAATCTCTTTTTAGGGTTTCTACTAGTGTCTTGCCTACCCAATATTTTCCAGCTTCTGTCATCTCCCATCCTGCAGATCTGAGTTTTCCCAGAAAAGGATTTGTCTGGTTTTCCATTTTTTGAGGTCAATCAGTACCACTCCATCCGGATTCTTTCCTTTTTTGGGAAACTTTTTTGTTCATGTGGTTATTTTAGATTTTTCTTGATCAAGTGTTTTTTGTTGTTTGCACTTTGACCCTTTATCGAATCATTGATTTCTCTTTCAGGGTTGTCGGTGGATTTAATTTTGCGCCTCGTTTCTTATCTAAAATTGTCAGAATGTTGAGAGGGAAAACTCAGATTGAGAGGATAGAAAGTGCAACAAGTAGACAAGTGACATTGTCAAAGAGGAGAAGGGGAGTTCTCAAGAAGGCCTTTGAGCTATCTCTGTTCTTTGTGATGCAGAGGTTGCACTGGTCATTTTGTCCCCCAGCGAGGAGCTTCATGAGCTCTCAAGTTGCAGGTACATTAACCATCAAAATTCGCTCCTGATCTGCACATAATCTCTGTCGCTCTTTTCGTGATTAATTTTCTTCTCCTTTATCAAAATGGTATCACATTCATCAGATTTTATGTCCACTTTTACAACGGATTGACCATTAGTCATTCCAAGTGTGTTCTCAAGCTTTTATCGGAGCTAAAGGATCAGGGATCCCTTATTTTGTTTTATATCCGTTCCTATGAAATCAATTTTTACCAATAACTGCAGTTTTTAATGAGTTTGACTGAAGGCATTTTACAAGTGGTTTAGATATTGTTTGGTCCGGAGGTGGAAATAACAGATCCTTGGAAGCACAGCAAAACTTAGATAGACAAAGATACACACAATTTGAGGAAGTACCAATTCTGCAACACTTTTTTTTTTTGGAGATGATGTTTTATGCCAAGTTGTCAACTTAAAGAAAATAAAAATCAGTAGCAAATGTTATGAGACGCAGCATTTCATCCCAACAAGCAGTAACCTTGCGTAGTAGTTCTTAGATCACATTGTGTACATAGACTATGAGGGGCTATACTGAATACAAGTGGAAATGGTACCATGTCTATAATGAAGCCGGTAAGTAGTTGTTGTGCTTTTGTACTTGTTCTTTGAAAATGTCCAATCACACCAGCCTATATGCATTAGTACTACGAGGAAGTGGACCTTCTCAATTCCCTCCGAACTTTCAAGATTGAGAGAATGCATCCTTGTTATTGGAGTCATGGAGAACGTCTAAGCAGGATAGGAGTACTCCTATTTTGAAGCTTTGCTTACCTAAATCTCCTAAATTAACCTGTTATGCTATGCTAAGTTCCAATGAGATGTATAATTTCGGTGGAGACAATATGGCAGTACCATTTGACGCAATTGAGGATCCAAGGCTTTTCTATAACTTACTTTTATTAGCTGTGTTGGTACAAATTTTACTTGGATTGGCTTACTTTCAACTTTAAGAAGGAAATAACGGAATATTTTATTGTTAAAAACCTAACTTGATGAAAGAAAAATTTTTTATGACACCAATTTGACAAATATTTTCAGAAGGATAAGGTTGGAAGTTGAAGGTATAAATGAATTGCAAACATCATAAATGAACCCTCGTTTTGAATCAAGAAAAAAGGTATTAATCACTTAATCATATTTGGTTCTCCAATATTGCTCTGATCGAATTTTAATTTTTGTATATGATGAATTTGGGTGTTTTATAAATAGAAATAAATATTGAGTACAGTTTTTGAAGATTTAAAGATTTCTCATTGACTCATAGTTTAAAACAATTTGATGTAAATACATATGTCAACAATTATTTGGAATCCTTTTTTTAATTGAAATTCATACCAACAGTTATTCGGACACGAAATTCCTTCCTAAAATTCCTAAATCAACATGATGGTAATGTATTAAGGACTAGCTCCTCTCTGTGCTAAACTATAAGAGTTGTGATACTTTGAGCAAAGTCTCCTTATAGGAATATTCAATATCTCTCAACCTCTTATTCTTTGCAAATATTTATTTTGTCACACATTTTCTGTCAAATACAAACTTATTGGGTCTTGTATTAATGATAAATATGCCACTTTATGGGTTTAAATTAATGGCCTGTTCTCACCTTCTTTTCATTTCTCTTTACTTTTATGAGAAGGGTGGATAGATAACCTCATTCACCTGTTTAACTCATGACCCTATATTGTCTCTTTAGTTTAAATAGAACCTATTGTGTTTTTCGAATTGCCTATTGGGTCTTAAAAAGGTGCCTGATCAAAATTCTATCCAAGTTGACTTAATAGATGCCAATCAAGTGAGGGACGTGACAGTTCTCCAAGGGCAATAGATAAAAATTATTAAAAGTCTAAACCTACACCCTTGGTTGATCACAACAGACAAAATAAATAAGAGGGAAAGGGTCTGACACATGATGCATTATTAGGACAAAATTTGGTAATCAACTTCATTCTTTCTAAACTTGTATACATATACATATGTGTATACATATTCTCATACATGCACATATATATACATACCTATATATACATATACATATATATATATATATGTGTGTGTGTGTTGAGAGAGAGAGAGAGAGATAGCACAAATAGAAAGAGCTAGAGATCGTATCAGATGGAAAGTGTAGATGGGTTAAATTACATGTAGGTGTGGTTTTAAGTTTTTCGATTGACTTGAAATAAAGGCACTCGTTAGATTTATTAGCCTCTTAGTTTATTTCGATGTACTTGTCAATAATTATACCTATATGCTCTCTCTTTTGCCATCTCTTTTCCTTTCTCATTATTGAATCTACAGCTCTGACCATTTGCTCTCTCTCTCTCTCTCTCTTTCTCTGAATGTGATTTAGAAAAAGAAATTGGTTATCAAATTTTGCCCCAGTAATGCAAGAGGTGAATGGATTCTTCTCATCCTATATACTTGGTCTGTTGTGATCAACTTAGAGTTACAGATCTAGACTTCCAACTCTTTCCATCTATTGCTCATGGAGAACTCATGTTTCTTTAGTGATATTATGTCGATTTAGACGAAGTGTTTTCTAGAGGCCTTTTGAAACCTAATTCATAAGTTGAAGGACTTAATAAGTTCTTTATACACGCAATGGACGAAATAAGGTGATGAGTTAATGTGAGGGAAGAATGAGGTCATTTGCCCACCTCATTTGCCCTAGAAAGTTCTATCAGATTATTGATAACAAGAAAAGAAACAAAATCCGAGGAGGAAAAATGAAGGTCTCTAGATCCATGAACTGATATAATATCAGAAATCAGGATGAGAAACTTTATTTTAAAATGATTCACTGAATAATATCGCGTGCAATGATTTAATTGCATTAGTGCCACAAGTACTATAGAGCGCTACCAGAAGAATATCAAGAATCTATGTCCGAGCCAAAAAATGGCTCTACAACAGTCATAGGTCAGAAACTGATCAGCATATTCGGGTAAATCTTTTTCCATATATGATTTGCTGCTGCAGTTGCCAGTGGATATGGCTGTAACTGTTTCCCTTGCCATTGTTTCATAGACATGCAAGCAGTAACAACAGTATCCTTTTTGCTTCTGTGATTAAGTGAGTATATTTAAATATGTTCATGAAGAAAGTTTCGTGTTTAGAAAATTTTTCTTTTTTTTTTTAATCTTTTCCTTTCCCGTATACGTCCTTTTTGCACCTCCTCTCCACTAAAGAGTTAATTTCTTGTGTTGGTGTGCTATATCTGTTTACCATTTGTGACGTACGTTTGTTGTGTTTTGTTTTTAGGAATGAATGGTATCTATTTGAGTTTTATGCAGCATTTTCACATGTGAAATTACCTTTTGAATTTTCTTTGAATAGTGTTCGACTGTGTCCTGGTACCAAATATTAGTTGCATGAGCCTATGAATTGCGTCCAAAGTCCAAAATAAGCAGTTTCATGGCATTCACTTTCTTGATTTCTCGGAATGGCAGCCAAGATCCTTTGAACTGGTATTGAATAGCCGTAATGTCTTACATTCACTTGATTGTTGATTCTGGGAATCTCATTCAAGATCATGGGTCACTGCCAACTGATTCTTTGACTTAATGAATCTTGTCTTCGAATTTATTCTGCTACATCTTTTGATTCGTGCATGCTGAGCTTCTTTTTTTTTTTTCCAGAATTTTGAAGAAGAGATTGCAATTCTGAGAATAAAAACAGGTGAGTTCTTGAAGAAACTAAACGGTTGTTGTCCTAACATTGACACGTTTGAGCTTTAAGCACAACTCATTCTTATCGTATAACAACATGATATTAAAAACAGCATAATTTTTGTATGTTGCAGAAGGTTCTTGGGAGATGGTTTAGATTCCTCCTCTGTTGATGAATTGCAACAGATAGAAGGTCAGTTGGAGAAAAGTTTAAGCATCATTAGGTCAAGAAAGGTACATTTTGCAATAGGCATCTCTAAATTAATGATTTGATCAGAATGTAGAATTTGATGGTCAAAATCGAATGTCCAATTCTCCTGCAGAGCCTATTGTTTTGAGAGCGCATTCATCAGTTGAAACAAGAGGTAAAATATGCATTTGAAAATCCAGGAGTTGCTTATTCTTTCGTTTGCACTTTGATCAAGAACAAGGTTTATGAATTTCATGTTAATTGGCATTGTTAATCTTCTTAATTTGCATGCCTTCTCAAAATTCAGGAGAAATTTCTCAAGAAGGAAAATACGGAATTGCAGGAAAAGGTAGATTACTATTATTACTCATAACGTTATTGATTTATAAAAGTACCCTAGAATGATCAAAAATGAAGAGTCTATTCCGACTTTATGATGTTGAATAGGTACGGATAATGGAGGTTGGTAAATTCATTCTTCTTCTTTCAACAAAAGACACAAATTCTTCAAAAGGAACTCCAACGTAAGGCAAAACTTGGAAACAAAATGTGTTAGGGGAGGTCTAAACCCTACAAACCTCTATTTCAAATTTAAATTCTGTACAGTTCTTAATGCATGGTAACACTAAATTAATAAATGAACCAAATGTTGAGGATTTGAGATGAAGGGCTATGAGATTTAGCACCTCCCAAAAGCATTGCTGTCATTAATGTTTAGTTTGTATATGCCAACCCTAGTTGTTGAGTAATTTATATTTTTTGAGAAAATGAATTTGCAATATGAAGAGCGATGATTGAAACTAACGATTAGTGAATAATCCTTGTCACTGAGATAAGTAAAATTGTCCCAAAATAAAGGAAAAATGAACAATTTATCAATCTGCATGATTTCGTATAATTTGTTTTTCTTCTTTTATACTCCCTCCCTTTTTTTATAACTGACGTTTAAGAAATTTGCTCTTAAGTACTTTTATCTGTCGTTTTATTATCCCCATGCAGCATTAATTATTTTTTCACAATTTTACCCTTTTATCTCTCTTTTCATAATTGGTGGGAGTTAGTTTGCATTGCTTTTGGCCTAGTAAAACAGCACCATTTAATACTCTAGTGAGAGAAAACATGGGTGAATTGGACAATTAATGAGGGTACAAAAGGAAAGTAGTGTATAGATTTAAACAATGAAAAACTTTTCTTAATTGGTGTGCAAAACCTTAAACGTCAGTTATAAAAAAAGGGAGGGAATAGTTTATCTTACTTTTCTTTTTTATAATTATGAGGCAAAAGCAGCTCCTACATTGATGGATGAAATATTGAATAAGCTGCATTTATTGCAATTGGTGATGTGTATATTGCGTAAAAATTGTATATTCTAGTCATTCCTGTTCTATGTTTTGGTCCAATTTTCAGGTAATTTTGGGGAAATAACGCTTGGAAGATGAGAAGTATCTATTATCGGATGAGACAAAAAAGTTGTGTATGGCTAAGTGTTTTTTGATCATTAAAGCCTATGGGCCTACTGCGTTATTTTATGGAATTACCATTAAAATGATCAAAATGTGGCAGCGTTAAAATTTGTGTGCTTTTTTTTTTTTTCCATCATACAATGAAGGGCGCAATGTTTTATAAAGAAAAATAAATAAATGAATACATAAATACAAGTTTAGGAGGGACATTGGTAGAGGTTTCAAGGGCCACGTGTAATATTCCGTCTTCTTCTCGTTTTATGATTTTTTAAATTTAAAAATTCTACCAAAATTAAGTAGTAAATCTTCTGTAGTAGCTAGCCACTGCCATATTCCCCGTCATTAGCCTCTCCAAAGAATGAGAAAAGAAACGATATTATATTTTCCACTTTCCAATTTATAGAAGAGAGGATATGGAATGCCAGTGGACTAGTGCGGTTAGGGTTTGTTACAGTTCAATCTCGTTGTTGTATTTTTTATATTATTCGATACACAATTGGATTATATTATTTTTTTTAGGCAAAAGTGGTATACATTAATATACAATATTTGACATATATTTTATACAACACTATGATACATTTGTATATCAAAAATTTAAATATATATAACAATCAGACAATATCGCACAAAGCACAATTGTACCGAGTTTTTATCCCATGCATGCAAAATACTTTTATGTAACAAAAGGTTGGATGCATATTTCACCCGATAAAAGATGTCAAAATTACATCCTTATAAAAGTTAGATTTTACCCACTAAACCTTTTACAAATATGAAAGGGTACCTCGACTTTTGTTTTTTGGTACCTCAAATATTAACAAGTTAAAGATATGATTTAAGAAACGGGAAGAGGAATTTGATTTTAAAATGATTACAAATTCTCCTTTTGATTTCTTTTCTGTGTGCCACTTTATCTCGAAAGACATTCAAACTTTTCGTGATAAATATGTGGCAAGCTCAATTCTCATTTATTCATTCTCTAATTCTCCATATATATATATATATATAAAAGAAGCAGAACATGATAAATGACTTTCGAATATTTATTTTCACTGTTAAGACTTTAAAAAGTGCTAGTATACCACCAATACATTATCCCAGAACAAAAAAAAAAGAAAAAGAAGAAGAAATCAAAGGAATGATAGGTCCCAACCAACCATACCCAATCGGGGACAACGAGATACTCTCATAGAAGAAAAATTCGTACCACAGAAAAGGCAAAGGGTAAAGGACAGTCACAGTCATCAATAATAGTATGATTCTGACAAACAAAACTTAATAATAGTAACAGCCCAGACTCCGGCCAGAAGGGTACATGAGCACGTGACGCTGTCTGAAGTATGCTGAGCTAGCGCCTATTTATGGTCGAAATTGTACGGTCGGACAATGACATCTTACTAGTGTTGTACGGACATAACGTCATCAAACTCTGTTGCGTGGGTTCAGCTTTTGAGATGACTGATGCCAACCCTAAAACGATGGATTTTTGCCCGCTGCATATCAATCTGCCAAAGTGTTGACTGTTGACAACCGACAAGGATGTGAATCTCAACCTGCCATCTTAAATCCACCGTAGATTCCTTTTTAAGGTAATGGAATGTCGTTTAATTTTTCCCAAGAAAGAAAGGAAGGAAGAAAGAAAACACACAATCACTGATTATTATTTATTCATGCTGGTTCACCACCATTATTTGACTCTATTCATTACACGTTTGTTGAACTGCATAAATATCTTGATTAGGATGGCCTTGTTTTCATCAATTGCATGGATATCTTGATTAGGATGGCCTTGTTTTCATCTTCTTTTAATGATGGCATAATGGAAATCTCTAGACTCTACTCCCTTTGTAAGGCAAAAATAGGGGTTATATTTCTAAGGGCTACCCTAATTTGCTTCTAGGTCCGGTAATTTTATAGAAAAGTTTTACACGTTTTAATGGGATCAAAGGCCTACCTAATTGATTTTGTTCAATTCGGTCTAATTAATTATTGTAAATTTTATGCGTAAATTCATGCAAACTTGACGTAATGGTGAATTAATTGTACGATGATCTCCCTTGCAAATTATATATCAACACCATCTTGTACTAGTTTTTCATTTTCAAACATTTTTCTCATTGCAATAATCTGCGCACCTGAATAGACTGTTTTCATCGCATAATTTGATATCAATTCATTGACAACTCATCACTTTATGATTCTCATAATCATAATTTAACAGACAGGAGGGAGATTATTGTTTGTGATGGTGGTGAATCTAATCCAAGAGAGAGTGATTTAAGGGAGACAATGTTGGCATATTAAATCAAGACTCAAAAATATAAATTTTTTATATCATTATTTAGTAATGTTTTACTCACAGAAGATGGTGCTCTCGTACCAGTTGCTTAGCTCTTCATCAATTGGGATTTCCAAACTTTCGTAGAGTTTCAATGTAGCATGTGCCATGTGATATTTTCTTTGAAAAAAAAAATAGTAATGTTTTACTCAAGTTAGGATTGTAATAATTTTATTGGTGTCAAGTTATAGTAGTTTTATTATTTAGAAATTAATATTTTATTAGAAAATCTTTTATGGTGTAAAACTTATTTCTGAAGTAGTCTATAAATAGAGAGTTTTATTATTGTTATCAGTTGAGAAGAGTGAAATTTGATAGGCTAATTATTATGGTGTGTAATTAATTTATTATTGTTGATATTTATTCCTCTTCTCCCACAGATACTTGTATGTGTGTAAATTGTATCACCATATATATTGGTTCCATTAAATTTATCTCCTACAGCTTTTCGGTGAAATTTTTTGAGTTCTACATCTGTGAGTTAACAAAATTCATGTTTATATCGAACTTTTATCATTTTACATCAAATGCTATGTGAATTATATAACTAGAAGAATTGAATACAATACATCAAATACTATGTGAATTATATAACTAGAAGAACTGAATACAAAAGTTCAACTGGAGAGTCTCGAATTTGTTTTAAAGCTAATTGTCACATCAATTTTGGAGCATTTTTGGCTGAATTGTACTTTTTTTTTTTTGCAACGATAACATTCGTATAACATAATCTATCATATTCTATAGGAGAAAAGAGCCTAAAAAGGTTGTGTAAGAGGTTAGTAAATATATAAATCTGACTAGACCAAACGGACATTTTAGCACCTCTTTTGAATTTTTTTCACTGCAGGTGAGGTTTAAATCCCCGACCTACAATTCAAAAAGGAATTTAGTTCTTTTTTGGTGGCAAAGCTAGTGGTTTGGCTACACTGTACTTATTACCTAACTCTAGTGCTCAATGAACAAAAAGACCTAGTAGCTTGTTCCATCCAGCCTTGAAGTAATTAATATACCAACAAAAATTAATATACCAGCAAAGGAAAAAGAATAATCAGTTATCAGTTCGTGAAAAGAGCGATTAACAACATCAGACTCGGAGAAAGGAATTAATAAAAGAGGAGAGCCAAATGCCTTGAGATTTATCAAAAAATTTACATAGAAAAATGCTAAAAAATCATGGGTAAAATACATTTTGTCCCCGTGATTTAGTGATTTTTTACATAATTTTCTTGTGCTTTTAAATGCTATATATTTCTTCCTTGTAGTTTGGACTAAAAATTTTAAAACGACGGAAATGATCCCCTATAACGGAATCAAAAAAAATATCGAGATTACTCTTGTTTAAAAACTAAAATATCTTCTGAAGTGATCAAAATATATAAATATAATATGCATGAAACTTTTAACTCCTTATAATTTTGTATTTTATCACATAACTCTTTTGCGGTTTAGTATTTTACCACGTAACCTTCTTATAGTTTTCAAAATATATACATAACTCATATGTGATTAATAAATAATTTTTAACTTTATATAAACATACTTTTGACATTTTAATTGATTTTGATATTGCATATAAATTTTATTATTTTAATACTTTAATTTAAATAATCATAAGGAGGTTATATATGACTTTTAAAATTACAGAATATTATGTGAAAAAACGCCAAACTACGTCGGGTGTAAAGGCAGCCTTGGGTTCTTTTCTTTATCTCTCGATCCACAAATGCACAGCTTGAAAATTTGCGCTCACTTTGATATGTAATGGTCCCCCCTCGGCATCTTTGCTAAAATAGCTAAAAATGCTTCCCACGGCTTTCCACTTGCCGTTGTACAAATATATTTTCTCCGTCATTTCTTTTCTAGGAGTCCCTTTCGTGCTTCTCATACCAAAAGAAGAAAATGGGGATAACGTTTTGGGACCCTGCTGGTTTTTCCTTAATCACTTACGTTTTGCATATATTCTATGGTTGAAATTGAGACTTAAGGGGAAAAAAGGACTACAGATACATTGAGGAATATCTCTTTAGGGTATATGTTATGCATCTGTTCCAACAAGTGGTAATGTAATTATTCGGCAAAAAATTATTTAGAATAATATTATAATACGGTATATATAAGATGAAAAAATAATTAAAAATTATATTTATGATATAAGGAGAATAATATTTATAAATTTTTAAATTATATTGTCCAAACGGAGCCATCATTTCTCTCCAAAGTTACTATAAAGACTACAAACACTTTGAGGAATATCATTTCTCTGTACATCTTGCCTGTACATCTTGCCTGAAAAATCTCTCTTTAGGGTTTCTACTAGTGTCTTTGCTACCCATTATTTTCCAGCTTTTTTCACCTACCATCTTGCAGATCTGAGACTTCCCAGAAAAGGTTTTTTCTGTTTTTCCATTTTTGGGGTCAATCAATTTCATTCCCTCCTGGATCTTTCTGTTTTTGGAAACCTTTTTTGTTCATGGGGTTATATTAGATTTTTAATTCTTGATTAATTTCTTTTTTTGCACTTTGACCTTTATGGAAGCATTATTGATTTCTCTTTCAGGGTTGTCGGTGGATTTAATTTTGGACCTCGTCTCTTATCTAAAATTGTAAGAATGGTGAGGGGGAAAACTCAGATTAAGAGGATAGAAAATGCAGCAAGTAGACAAGTGACATTCTCAAAGAGGAGAAGGGGACTTCTCAAGAAGGCCTTTGAACTATCAGTTCTTTGTGATGCAGAAGTTGCACTGATCATTTTCTCCCCCAGCGGGAAGCTTTATGAGTTCTCAAGTTCCAGGTACATCAACCATTTTAACATTTGCACAGGATCTGCTCACAATCTCTGTCTACTTCTCTTATTTGTTATTAATTTTCTTCCCTTTCATCAAAATGATATCATCTTCATCAAATATTGTGTCCACTTTTACAACGGATTGACCATTAATCATTCCAAGTATGTTCTCAAGCTTTTATCAGAGCTAAGGGATCAGGGATCCCTTATCTTGATTTATGTCCGTTCCTATTAAATCACCAATAAGTGCAGTTTTTAATGAGTTTGACTGAAGGTGTTTTACAACGGATTTAGTTATTATTTGGTCCGGAGGCAGAAATACTAGATCCTTAGAAGCACGCAAAAATTAGTTAGACAAGATACACAGAATTTGAGGAAGTACGGGAGAAACCAAGGTCATCAATGGTGGTAATTCTGCAGCTTTATTTTCATAATATGTATGTCAAGCTGTCAACTGAAAGAAAATAAAAATCAGTAGCATGAGTTCTTTCCTGGTGTTATATAGAATCAGAGCAAGTTTCCCAGAGCAAGTGTTATGAGACACAGAATTTCATCCCTACAAGCAATAACTTTTCGTGGTAATTCTTAAAATGCATTATGTAAATAGACTATAAGGGGTTGTATCGTCATATTTACTTGTTTTTCTACAACCAAAATAAAAGGTTTATTATATCTGGAATGCAAGTGGAAATGGTAGCATGTCTATAATGAGACCAGGAAGTTGGTGTTGTGCTTTTGTACTTGTTATTGAAGATGGCCAACCACTCCGGCCTATATGCATTAGTACTACGAGGAAGTGGTCCTTCTCATCTCCTAAAAATTAGCATTATCTCTTTTCTTTTAGTTAATTAAGAGTTCGTCTTCTAATGTTTACAATCAAATACAAACACATAATTTGCCTGCAAATACTGGCATATTAATCAGTGTATAGGAAAGAAGAATCTAGTGAGTATAGTTATATATGTTGCTTAGCAGGAATCTAGTGAATATAGCCAACCGTGGTGATGTATTATTAAACCCTGAAATATTAGCTTAACACTATTCAAATGCATGAGTTTCCTCTTTTATACAACTGTAAAAGGATGCCAAATCTCGAGCAATTTTAAGTTTCCATCTTAGTTGCTATAAGAGTAGAACAAATAGGTGATTATTCCCCAAAAATTTCAAATGTTTAGCTTCTTTGTTGAAGCAATGCGAACGGTGTACTTTGGTCTCAAAGAAGCCAACAACAAAAATAAATCCTCTTAACCTACTTATACTGCTTTCAGGATTAGTACCAAATTGTGGAATCTAAGAGTTACTGGTTCTTATTCAAGTTTCACCTTTGTACGATTCATTTGTCTGACTACATGTTTATTACTAGATACAACTAATTGTTGCATGTTTAACTACTCAAAGTTGAAATATATTCATTAACAAATAGTGTTACAAATATGGTAGTGGACCTTTAATTTCAATTATCCATGAATCCTAAACTGCATCACCAATGGCGATCACCACTTCTATATAATGACACTGTAACTTTTATGTAATGTATAGCCAGTGATATTCATCATTTCTCAATTTTAACTTAGTGCAGTTACATCCTAACAAGCAACTCATTTTAGCATTATTGGTTTATAAATTGGAACTACGTACCAAAAAAAAAAAATTCATACATAATACGATATATATATGCGAGGGCGCTTTTTGTCATGAAATATGAAGTAATCCTGCTTCACCTGAGAGATACATAGCAATAAGGATACTGTGCAGCATTAATGGTGAGAACAAGGGTTCTCTCAACGTGGAAGATAATCAAATAATTTAGATATTTATGGAAATATTTGGCTTCTTCGATCTTCTTGTTGTGTAGTAAAGGTCACATCACATGTGCACATTATGAAAGTTTTAGCTTTTTAGCAAGGTAAAATTTGGCCATCCTTAGTGTAAGATTAATGTTGGCACACTTGAAGCACGGGGTGGAGTGATGAAACTCCCCCTGAACATTCAAGATTGAGAGAATGCACTCTTGTTATTGGAGTCATGGAGAATGTCTAAGTAGGATTAGTAATACTCACATTTTGAAGCTTTGCTTTCCTAAATCTCCTAAATTAACCTGTGATGCCAAGTATAACTTTAATGAATTGCAAACATAATAGAGGCACTCGTTACATTTATTAGTCACCTGGTCTATTTTGACGTATTTGCCAGTAATTAAACCTATCTGCTCTCTCTTTTTCTCTCTCGAGATTGAGTGGCTTATTTTGTTATGCTAGTGTTTAGTTTTGTTAGGTACAGTAAATTTTTTCCTAGTTATGATGAAATTAGGTTTTTTTTTTTTTTGGGTGATAAGTGTGTTCATGTTGTCATTCACAACAAAACTTGCTATCTTTTTAACAAAACTTAATATTCATTTCTTGTTAGGCACCATAGCATTTCCCCTGCGTTAAGTATATGCACATACAGATTTGGATCCTGAATTTCATAGGATTTGGGTCTTGCCAAATGGAAACTGAATCAAACTATCGATTGCCTGCTTGTTATTGCATAAATTTCTTCTTAAACAATTTATTACTGCAACTTGTACCTTTGATCTCATGGTGGTTCCCTCGAATGCTTTTAGTGCCACAAGTACAATAGAGCGCTACCAGAAGAATATCAGGAATCTATGTCCGAGCGAAAAAATGGCTCTACAACATTCACAGGTCAGAATCTTTTCCATATATGATTTGCTGCTGCAGTTGCAAGTGGATATGGCTGTAACTGTTTTCCCTTGCCATTGTTTCATAAAGAATGATCATGCAAGCAGTAGCAACTGTATCTTTTTTGCTTCTGTGGTTAAGTGAGTATATTTAAATATGTTCATGGAGGAGGTTTTGTGTTTAGAAAATTCTTCCTTTTTTTTTTTTTTATCTTGTCCTTTGCCTTGACTGGATATATGTGCTTTTTGCATCTGCTCTTCACTAAAGGGTTTATTTCTTGTGCGGTTGTGCTATATCCGTTTACCATCTGTGACGTTTATCTTGTTTTGTTTTTAGGATGAATGGTATCTAGTTGAGTTTTCTGCACCATTTTCACATGTGAAATTACCTTTTGAATTTTCTTTGAATAGCGGGAATTAAGTGTTCAACTGTGTGCTGGTAGCAAATATTAGCTGCGTGAGCCTATGAATTGCATTCGAAGTCCAAAATAAGCATTTTCTTGGCATTCACTTTCTTGATTTCTCGGAATGGCAGTCGAGATCCTTTTGAACTATGATTGAACAGCAGTAACGTCTTACATTCACTTCATTAATTTCCTGATTCTGGGAATCTCATTCAAGATCATGATCAGTGGCAACTGATTCTTTGACTTAATGAATCTTCTCTACAAATTTATTCTGCTACATCTTTTGATTCGTGCTGAGCTTATTTTCATTTGTGCAGAATTTTGAAGAAGAGGTTGCAATTCTGAGAAAAAAACTTGAGATTCTTGAAGAAACTAAACGGTTGTTGTCCTAACGTTGACACATTTGTTCAAGTTTTAAGCACAATTCATCCTACCCGGATAACAACATGAATTTCTTGCAGTTTTTGGTGATTGAAAGCAACATAATTTTTGTATGTTGCAGAAAGTTGTTGGGAGATGGCTTGGATACCTCCTCTTTTGATGAGCTGCAACAGATAGAAGGTCAATTGGAGAGAAGTTTAAACATCATTAGGTCAAGAAAGGTACGTATTTTGCAACAAGAATCTCTAAAATGATGTGATCAGAGTGTAAAATTTGGTGGTTAATTAAAATAGAATATTCAATTCTCCTGCAGAGCCTATTGTTTTGGGAGCAAATTGATCACTTGAAAGAAGAGGTAAAATACGCTTTTGAGGATTCAGGAGTTGCTTATTCTTTGATTGCCATTTTGGGTCAAGAAGAACAAAGTTTATGCATTACATGTTAATTGGCCTGGCATGGTTAATTAATAATCTTTGTATGTCTCCTCAAAATTCAGGAGAAAATCCTCAGGAAGGAAAATGCGGAATTGCGAGAAAAGGTAGATTACTCTTGTTACTTACTCATTAATTTTTATAAATATATACCCTAGAATGACCTGAAATGAAAAATCCGTTTCTACTTTTCGATGTTGGATAGGTATGGGATAATGGAAGTTATTAAATTCATTCTGATTTTTTCAACCAAATAACCAAATTCTTTTAAAAGAACTCGTACATAAGGGAAAAGTTAGGAACGAAAAAAAGAGTATTAGGCCGTAAGATCTAAATCCACGAGCCTCCATTTCAAATTCACATAATAAAATTGTACAAATTTTAATGGTAACGATAAAGTCATAAATGCATTGACGATTTATTTAACACCTCTTAAAGGTATTACTATTATATATTAATGTTTTAGTTTGTGTAGGTCTTTTTTATTGACTAACTAACTTATATATTTCTTTGAAAAGATAAATTTGCAGTATGACCAGCAACGATTGGGACCATCGATTAGTAGACAGCCCTTATCACTGAGACAAGTAAAGGAGATAGAAACACGACTGTTTATTGGACTTCCTGAAAGTTCAAACTATCCCTAGAAAGAAAGAAAGAAAGAAAAAAATGAACAATTTACCAGTCGATCGAGGTGATTTTCGCACGATTTGTTTTTCTTTACTTCTTGTACAGTTTATCTTTTATTTTTCTTCTTCTAAAAGGCATGTTATTTAAAGCAGTTTCTATATTGATGGATGAAATATTGAATAATTAAAGCTACTTGTATTGCAATTGATGATGTGTATATTATTATGTTAATATTATTGTATATAGCAGTCATTCCTATTCTCAGGCAATTTTAGGGAAATAAATAATGCTTGGAAGAAGAGAAGTACTACACTATCTATCTATTGTCGGATACAAGACAACAAAGTTGAGTGATTGGCTATGTGCTTTTCGATTATTAAAGCCTATTGGGTTTTTGTGCCATCAAGCTTATTTTACTGAATTAAGCATTAAAATCATCAAAATATATATAGTAGCGTTAAAATTTGTGCTCTTTTCTTGATCATAGTCATAGAATATGGGACACAATATTTTATATAGTAAAATAAATAAATAAGGGTGCAATTATGTCCCGGAAGTTGTATTTTGCTAAAAAAAAAATAATGCGAATTCATTCGGTTATATATGCATTATATGAAGAATCTTTTTCATTATTTGTAGTTCTGTTTTCTGACCATCTTTTTATTTCACATTAAACAAATATTGATACACTAAATAATACCATAAAAAAAAAATTTTTGTTTTGTTTTCAAATAGTCTATAACGCCAACATAAAAGTACATAATTAATTTTCTAGCTATATGAATCCACTGGCACCATTACTTGTGGGAATCAATCAATTAAATAGGACAAATTACATCTAACATGTCTTAATTAACTTGGATTTTAAGTGCGTATATGCGATTGTCAAAAAAATAACAAGCAATAATCTCTCATAATTCTACGTTACAAATCAGGCAAAGCCAACCCACCAAAAACAGCAAACTTTATGGATTTTCGTGAACAGCCCAGAATTGTGAAATTGAGAAGCCCAGATATTACATTCTCATCATCCTCAACATTCTTACATTCAGGCTGTTGCTTGCCCCCTGGCTTTTCATTGTCTGATTCTGCCCGTTGTTGGGCTAAGAAATACAGAGTAAAACCATAATGTTGAGACAAAAGGTCAGGTTGATTTTGAATTTTCCTCTATGGCACAAACCATATGAAGAGCTAATGGGTGATTTTAGACACTTGGATTCTATCTATTTTGTATCCGACCCGCCTTGAACAATTTTTTTGTAATTGGGTTGCTTACAAATTTATATCCTAGGTAGCGTGTTTAAACGAAGAGAATTAATGAGTCAATGAATATTTGGATTTTACACATTTCGATATTTAAATCTCTTCCAATTAATTTTGCTTTGGATTTATCCCTCTTCTAACTACTTTGATCTCTTTTAACAAATTTAAATTATTTTGCTTATCCATATATAGTAAGTTTTGTTTGGTGTGATTTTTGAACTATTACATTGGTAAATTCATCTTCTTTAGATACTAAAAATTCATTCACAAGAAAATGGGTTGCTGCACCAAGGTTGTTGCCTTATTGGGTAATAAGAAACTATAACAGTGTGGAGATTTTGTTTTCCAGTTTTCATTTTTTGCCTCTTATCATTATTCTTCTTCAAAAAATAAAAATAAAGGTACTTTTTAATTGGTTAAAACTGTTTATCATGAGCAAGATTGGAAAGTAAGTTAATTTTGAAATTTTTGAAAAAATGCCAATGTTTTTATGCAATCCAAATTAAGAAATGTGACGGATTGCTTTATCTTTTCTCTAATGTGAAGCCCATATAGGGTTTTAAAGGGGTCGGATTCGGGTAGTTGTGAAGTAATTAACCCTTTCTTGCAGGGATAAGGTCTAAATTTCCATAATTGCAGTGACCTCTGTAGGCTAATAAACCAAGCTAGTTTATTGATTAGTTGCATGTGTTTTAATTCGATTGATTTCTAGTTCTTTGGCAGTTGAATTTTTCTTGTGCTTAAGTTTTCATGTTAAATTAGTAAATTGGAATTATGGTATGATTGGTTTAAGGTCCAGTTTGGGATTGCGATAACTTATAAAAAATTACTTCCTATACAAATATTTTTAGTAAAAATATTTTTAAATTATCAAAAATTTGACTCCTTAAATTACGGCAATTAGTTACCAAATACCATAAAAATACTTTTTAGTGCTTACGATCTATCACTTTTTTTTTTATAAACCCACCGCAGCTTCAAACCTATGTTTTCAGAACCGGACCGGATAGCGACTCGGCCGAAGTCAGGGGTCAATGGGTTCGACCGGGGGTCGATAGGGGTCGAACCGAATGACGTCATAAATAAAAATTATTTAAAAATTAAAATATTATATATATAATATCTAATAATATATTGATATTAATAAAGGTATATTCATATATATTTGATGTTTCAAATATATTTAACAAGAAAATACAAAGAAATTAGAACAATCAAGTAGCAATTTATATTATTTAATAAATATTAACAAGTTTAGAATTAAAATTATGAATTTAATTGAAAAATAACATCAAATTTTAGGACAATATTTATAAAGTATCAAATATTTGAGGTATATCAATAAGTTTTAACAATTTAGGGGGTCAAAACATAATATTAAAAAGTTTGAATTTTTTTTTTAAAAAATTTACTGTTGAACAGGGAAAAACCGATTTTTGCCCGGTCAAACCCGATTTTTGACCGGCTTTGACCGGATTTTAAATTTCCGGTTTTTTAATATGGCTCGGACCGGCTACCTGGCCGGTTTCCGGTTCGACCGGCCGGTCCGGTCCGAGTTTCAAAACAGAGCTTCAAACCGAGCTAAATCTTGACTGCGTATGCTGATTATGAGATGAGGCCTAGTAGACTAGACAAACTGTGTACGCAGCAATTGTGAAAGCGAGGTTTTGTGGAGTGAAGCAAAGCTATTATTGCCTCGAAACAAAAAGTCTTTGCCCTCATTTTCTTTTGTTCATTTTCAACCACTTTCTCCCTTCATTTTTCGTGTGCCTTGAAATTTTTATTTGCTCAAGATTATGTGGGTTTAAAAATTTCCCAACAATCTCTCTATAGTCTCTAATGCCACCCTGATCCCCCTTCAATGGCTTAAAACCTTAATGACAGTTTCCAAACGAAATAGAGAATTTTTCTAATGATATCCAATAGATACTCATTTATACACACAAATTGTATTTAATTATCACATAAGTACGTAAAATCACAATTATTTTACCTGTGCATTTAAATACTTTTTGAAATTTACTACATTTTTCTAAATAAAACTAACGCCTGAGGCCTTCTTAGTACCTGTTAGCCAAATCGTAAAAAATATTAGGATTCTAAATTCAGAATCGATTCCTATTAAAACTTTTTTTTTAATTAATTAATAGAGAAATCTCTCTACGATTTGCAAGGTTTTAAATTTGCAATTAAGTAGGTCAACTTTTGAAACACGTGTAAATTAAATATTTCATTGTTGTATATAGTTTACACTCCTAATCTCAATTACAGCTACCCTAACCAATTGGTTTATTCTATATCTAGGCTCACATGTCACACTTGGCGGTATTGTTTATATATATCTCTCATTGTCATCTTAAAAGTTGGAAATGGAAACAGAGAGACGGCTCTGATATTCCATATTAATTGCAATTTGATACCTTAAAGTTTATATGAGATATACAATCAATTTTATAAACCAAGCCTAAAGGTACGTGGGTCCATTTTGTGTTTGTCATGATCAGTTGCACAATTTTCTCTTGTTGCATAATTGCACCTCTAGATAATGCTGAAATTTCTCTTCATCGAAGTTACTCGATCTCACTGAATTTTGTTTTGGAAGACTCAATTATTTCCCTTATACATTGAGTAGGTCTACCTGGTTCCATTCATAAAAGCCATCCATCATAATGAGCATACTTAGCAAAACCAATTGCTAATAAGTCTTCCTAGCTAATTATTTCTTCAAATATTGCTCATGAAGATGTTCTTTCACCTTTACCTTGTGGTTGATCTCGACGATCAGCTGGAAATATGGAGTAGCCTAGAGAATGCCTTGGCTCTTCCTTCGAATTCTCTCCATCTCTTTTGTATATGAGTTAGTGTCTAATTTTTCCATAATTGAAATGATCTCTCTCTATTTTGTGGTCAAAGATTTGGCTGCTCATGTACTAAACTAACAGTTTGATTTTAGCCAGCCATATTTCCATTGCAACATATCAAGTTGCAGTGCAATCTTTCACAGTCATATATACCTGTATAGTCAGCATATATGGGGTTCTAACACCTTGCATGTTTCAGAAATTCAATTTTTGTCATACACTAGATATATCATAAGGGTAGGATCAATCGATCATTATTGAAATTTAGGAGACTTACTTAACACTTTTCCAAACTTAAATCACTAATACAAAGCAAAATTGGCTAGTTTTCAAGCGAGACAAACATCTGACATTACTACTGACACACCTAGCAAGAAATGGTATGAGGGTAAGAAGTATTGCTCCACAAAATCTTCGATGGTGGGACTGGGGCTACTACAGTTATGTATTTCTTTAATTGCTCAACATTAATGTAAGCATTTTGCTGACACTTATACCCAGTTGATGTTTCTCAATCAAGAGTTGGTGCAAATCTAAGCTCCGTATATAGAAACCCTGCACGGTCAATTAAGTCCGTCACACCAAACCTAATCTTACCTGCCCGTCCAGTAGTTTACAAACTGCGTGCAGGAATGGCTGTTTAGTGTCCTATTTGATCTGGTTATTGTGAATGTTACAAATTTTTACGTACAATTACATTATACTATTGTCTCGAATACATGTAAAATTTTATTCATCGTACGTCAACTTTTTCATAAATACAACAGTAGAATATGATTATACATTAAGCAATGTAGTAATTACAATAATATCCCATACTTGCCCCAAATTCGTAGCTTACTGATATAGCGAAGAAATTTGCATGGTGTCAAGAGTCCAGCTTCCGGGTCCAGGCTTAAAAACGAAGCATCCTACAAAGGAAGGTGCTGTTCTGCTGCAGTCTCCGCAATACTCCCAAACCATGGCTGGCAACGGCATTCGTAGATACCACAAAACGTTTGGACAAAAAGCAGCAGCACCACAAACACAGGCCAAATTCACTTTACAAAATTCACCAAAGCAAGAGCCCATTTCTTTATCCAGTTACGGGCCTTGATTACTGGGTGATTATCGTAATCTTGATTCATATATTTGCCAAAAACATCGATGAATTCGGACTTCTTACCTAGCTTTTCCGTGGATATCTTCATTGACTTGAATAGCTTGACTACATCTTCATCTTTCAATCGCATTTCTATGACCTTGGCATCTTTCAGCAGCTGCACATCTTTAACATTTCTCATAACAGCGCATATGATCTCTAACGTCTGATGATGGCCCTCATAAACTCCACATAAGATGCTTCAAATGCGACCAAATTTCTCAATATGACTTCTGAAAACGAATCCAGTGGCATGATTGGGAGGCAAATTTTTTTGTTAGTTTTGTCAAAATCAATGTTACCAAAACCACATCCGACCGGAAGGGCTTGAATGGTTATGTTTGGAATATCGTAAGTTCTGAAACAGAATTAACTTCATCGAACACAGTTTCCAGCTTCTTATGATCAGTGAAGCTCATTGCCTTCATAACACTTTGTACACTCTTGTCCAACCATTCTGGCACATTGAGACCTCCAGCTTTTGTAGCTGCGATTGCGGAGAGTATTTCCCCGATTGCCTGGATGAAAAACTCTCTGGCTTGCTTCCAAGCATATACCAAAGATTCCCCTGTCTGCTGCAATATGTCAGATCCTGTGGATTCAGGGCTTATTTCCCCGATCAATCCTGGGTGTTTATTACCATGTTGTGACATTGCAGCAAGCTTCCTGCCCACAACCAAACTATACATAAAATGCAGCAAACGTTGTGGAGGACCACAAATCTTTCTCATAAGTTCCCTGTCGTCATTGGACAATTTCACTAACGAAAGTCTGCTGATGGAATTATAAACCATGTCGAATAGAATGTCCACCACCTTAAAGAACCCCTTATCAGGATTGCGATGCTGTATCACTGATTTGGTTTTCCAGCATCATTAAATCAGGTATCATCAAACTGAATTCCTCATGTACCTTCCTTCGACGTTTATTGTGGCTCTCCAGATCTTGGAGGAGCAGAAGCAAGCATATGGAGTCAACAATCACAATCAGCATCAAGGTCTCCTTATCGAAATCATGACTTGGAGCTAAGCCACACGCTAACCAACCACTGGCCTTAATTGTTTGTATATTAATTACTAATTTATTGTTTATGTCCTGTCTGTGTGATTTGGAGATGTGCTGATGTACATCAGGGGCGGAGCCACATTGAACCCCTCAATTTTTAAAAGCCTATAGAATAACTTAGACAAAGTTTAGAGTGTGTATAATTGCCCTATTTTTGCCCTCCATAAATTTTTGAAATATTCTATCTAATTCCACCATTGCCTCATGTAACTATTAAATTTTTTTTTTTATAGTTACCCTCTCTATTTCTAGGATAGCAATAGAGAGAGTTGGTGAGCCTTCTATCTACTCAAGTAGTTTCTTGTGATGATTCCATTAGGTACTTGATTGCGATGAATAGCAAAATAGATTCTTCGCCAAAATAGAACTTGAATTCTTATGAAGCCATCTGTATGTAAGAAAATTATTGGATGCAATAAAAGAAAAAGGAAGATATTCCAAGAGTTGAAAATCCTACGTGCAAAAGCTCGATTGATTGCAAAAGAATATAGTCATATATAATATGTTGATTTCAATAATGCGTGTTTACTTATTGTTAAGCATAATTCTATTCATGTTTTGCTTGTTTTAGTTGTCGTGTGTGACTTGTAATAAAAACAACTTGATGTTAAGACAACTTTCTTACGTGGTGAATTTAAAGAACGAATTTATATGAAATAGTCTCAAGGATCTGAAATTAAAGAAAACAAAAGACCATGTTTGCTTGTTGAATACCCTATAATGAATTCATGATATGGCGCTTTACCTTTTTATTAGTCTCATGTTTCTTTTACTGCTCTTTTCTGGAGGAAATGAGTATTGGAATGGATTAGTGATTTATTGCAGACTAGCATACTACTTAATGTTTCCTGAGACTTGCCTCAAGTCTTGAGGTGTCAATAGTTCAGTACTTCAGCATTAGGAGACAGGACCCTCTGATGCTTGAACCCGTGAACCATTTCAGCTGTACATGGCTTTGGGGCACTTTTTATAGCTTTACAGGTTATTGATGATGGAAACTATTGTTTGCTATTGGTATTTGGGGCAGGCAATTGAGCAAATATTGTGTATTATCATTTTGTGAAGAGTGCTGTGAAATTCTGCAATTCTGGAAGTGGGACTTGACAGCACGTTTGAGCCTACTTGAGTTGAGTTCAAGTTCTCGAACGCGACATCGAGCTCGATCTAGAGCATCATCTTTACTACTCATTTGACTTCGAGTTTGATCTCGACTTGCACTTTTTAAGTGTCATGTTTGAGCTCGAGTATAGTACTACTCGAGCTCAACTGTAACTCGATGTCACCCCTGCCAATAATTGCACGCAGTTTTTACTCTATACTTATCAATAGTACACTAATCTCCCTTGAATAGCTTAAAGCCTTAAACTAATTTGTCAAAAAAAAAAGCCTTAAATTAATGCTGGACCCGAGCTTAAAGTTTTGCGGGTCATGTTTTAGATAAACAGCATGAGTTCGGCAACTTGTATTATTTCATCATATCAAGTTCGTCTCTAATGTTTACACTTCTCCCCTAGTATTCACCAATCACCATATCAGGATTGTAACAAGTTATAATGTCTCACCAATTCGCAATTTTACTCCACTAGATACGCCATTATTGTAGCCTACCAATCTTATCAAAACTGAAATTTTAGAGATTAAATTAACCCTTTCTTAAACTTACATTATAGGAACAAATAACAACAGGGCACAATTATACTAGTAATGCATTATTAGCCGATTCCACAAGCAAAATTTAGGTGGTCGTGGACTTAAAAGGCAAGTATGGCTGTGTATTTGTTCGGTTGCATATAGTTGCTGGAAGAATTTTGTCCACTTGTACAGGTTGATGTTTTGACAAGAGAAATGATGCAAATGTTAACACACCAACACCCATGCAATCGCACCAAACATAGCCGTACCTTCTCCATCCAGCATTTAACTATAATAATGAAGAAATTTGCGTGGTTTCAAGAGTTCAGCTTTGGGTTCCAGGCTTAGAAATGAAGAATCCTGCAAAGGAAGATCTGCAGTCTCCCGGGTAGTCCCGAACCACGGCCAGCGACGACAGTCGTAAATATCACATAACGTTTGCAGGAAAAGCAGCAGCACCACAAACACAGGCCAAATTCTCTTCACAAAATTCAAGAAAGTGAGAGCCCATTTCTTTATCCAGTTACAGGCCTTCACTATTGGGACATTGTCATAATCTTCGTTCGTGTACCTGCCGAAAGCATCAATAAAACTGGACTTATTACCTAGCTTTTCCATGGTTTTTTTGATCGACTTGAATAGCTTGACTACATCTTCATCTTTCAATTGCGTTTCGATGACCTTGGCATCCTTGAGCAGCTGCACATCTTTTTCAGTTTTTATGATAGCACACATCAGATCCATATGGTCTCTGACTTCTGATTGCGGCCCTTGTCTGGCATCCTTATATGCTGCTTCAAACGCCAGCAAATTTCTCAATATGACTTCCAAATTTGCATGCAGAGTCATCATTGGGAGGTATACTACCTTCTTAATTTTGTCAAAAACAATGTTGCCGAAACCACATCCAACTGGAAGGGCATGAAATGTTATCTTAGGAATATTGTAGAGTTCTGAAACAGAATGAACTTTATCCAAAGCACTGGCCTGCTTCATCTCACTGGAACTCACAGCCTTACCGATACCTTGTATAGTCTTGTCGAACCATGTTGGCACTCTGAGACCTCCATCTTTATAAGCCGCAGTTAAAGAGTTTATTTCCTCAATTGCCCGGATGAAGAACTCACCGGCTTGCCCCCCAGCCGGATTCAGCTTCCGCTGCAGAGTTTATTTCCACAGTTGATTGCATCGAGGATGCCAGTGATTGGCTGGTAATGGAGTCCGTTTCCTCGGTTGATCCTGGGACGAATTTACGAGATTCTACTATTACAGCTAACTTCCTGCCCACAGCGAACTTATACATAAAATGCAGCAAATGTTTTGGAGGACCCCAAACCTCTCTCATATAATCCCTGTCATCGTCGGCCAATTTCACTGGAGATAGTTTGCTGACGAATTCGTAGAAAATATCAAACAGACTAGTCAGCTGAGTGAACTCCTCTGCCAGAGTCTCATCCCGTAACACTAGATCAATCAGAGTAATCGGGATTTGATTCTCGAGCATCATCAAACTGGGTTCCACCTCCTCCTCCTCCCCTGGCTGTCCCTTATAATTCTCTAGAACATCAAGAGCATGAAGCAAGCATATGGAGTCCACAATCACAATCAGTATTAAGGTTTCCTTGTCGAAATCAAGGTAGCTGCCATAACATGATTGGATTCTCTCTTCAAATGGCCATGGAAGGCTCTTAAGAAGTTCCATGATTCTCTGGAGTTCAATGTTATGGATACTGAGTGCTGCACGCTTTATCCAGAGCATCTTCTCCTGAAGTTCGGGACGGCAGTGATGGAATGGTCCGAGGCCTAAACTCTGGGGAATATAAGCCTCAGGCTTGGTGTCTTTCAAAATTTTGGAAAGTTGAAAAATGCTTGGACCACTTGGTATAGTTTCTAGGGGAGTTTTGTAAGTAAGTATCATGTAGTTTCTCCAGTTATTTTCACTCTCTTTTGAAGCGAAAAATGCACTGGACAACATTTTTGCTGATTGCTATAGGTTTGAGACAAACTCAGTTAGCAGTCTTGTGCTTTTATAATGGTGATGGAACGTGGAAGGATTATGGTCCTGCAAGTTTTTGTGAAAATCAATGATGGAGCTCCAATTACAATTTCCTAATAAAAAAATATTAGGACTAACATGATTCAAAATTGGCGGCTTAGGAAACCAAAAATGATTCACACCGGTCTTAATTAATTGTTTCTGCAGTGATTACTAATTTATTGTTTGTATAATGTTATGCTCTATCTTGGTGATTTTGAAATTAATGTGCATGATTAAACTTTTCTAAAAGTTGTTACATTATTTATTTAGGATTATGCAGTCTTCTTCAAGAGATCTGGTTGCCATGAAATTATACATTTGAAAATCACAAATGGAACAATCCTTTGTGAAGGCATAAATTTTGTGGTGGGTGTAACAGTCCTCCCATTGTCTGATCCTTGACTTAATTCAATAGCAAACACAAAAAAGATAAAAAGCATAAAGTTGAGACAAATAGTTAGGTCAATCCTAAAATTTTGTCCATGACAAAAAACCAAATTAGGAGTTTAAAACTCTCAACCTGAGGATGCTAATGTATCTTAAATAGATGAAAATTTTGGTAACTTTGTCTCATCAGTCCCTAAACTTTTCTAAAATCTATTGGCTTTTGGATTGTGACTTTTCTTTTAAAAGAAAAAACTCTAAACACATTTTCTGGTCATCTGCTTAGTTCACATGAATCATTTTTTACATTTTTTTTTTTTTTGTTTACAAAAACACCAAAGAGTTGCAATCCAAACAGGAAGCATCAAAAAGTATTCAGAAAAAATACATCAACAAATAGAGAGCCAAAGGAAACTAATACTCAACAATACTGTTAATTTATCTTCCTGAGATTCCAAAGCTGGGCAGCCTGGGATATCTTCCTGAGGATCGGTGGGACCCGCTCTCCTCAGGGTTAGGGGACTAGTCGGGTGTAGGTCCGGATACCCCTAACTGAAAAAAAAATAAAAATAATACTGTTAATTTATTCTAAAAAGTGGGAATATGTTACACCATTGACTTGAGGGTTGATTTCTGGTCTGAGTCAATGACTTGGAGCTGGCTAAGTCATATACTAACCAACCACAGGCCTTAATTGTTTATGTAGTAATTACTAATTTATTGGTTGTGATCTGTCTAGGTGATTTCGAGATCTGCATGATTAATATTTTTTTAAAAAAAAAAATTATTTATATTATTAATTTGTTTAGGATAATGCTTTCTTTTTAATAAGATTTGGTTCCTATTGAAGTGATGAAGTATACAACTTGAAAATTACAAATGGAACAATAATGCTTTTTCGAAGACACCAATCTTTTTTTTTTCTTTTTCCCTGTGGTGGGGTACTTTGGTTGGTTGTCTGACACCTGAGTTAATTTAATTTTACAAAAATAAACAAAAAAGCATAAAATTGAGACAAACAGGTACTTCATGACAAAAACCATATTATGACATTAACACTCTCAAACTGAGTATGTTAATTTATCTTAAATAGATGAGAATTCTGGAATTTGATTTTTCGTAAGTCGACCCTAAACTTTTCTGAAAAACAAAGCATCGAAGAGCAAGGAAATACATGATGAACAAAAACAGAGCCAGAGGGACTAATAATCAACAAACACTTTTAATTTATGGGTTAATTTAATTTTGTACATTCAAAGGGGTTCAAAATCTCAATTTGCTCCGTTAAACCAGAAAAATCTCACTACCAAAGTAGCAAAATATGTCAATTTGGTCCCTTCAACTAAAAAATCCCTCATTTGGGTCTTCCAAAGTAGCAAAAAAGCTCGATTTGATCTTTTAACCAAAAAATTCTCAACTTGGTCCAAGATGATCAATTAAGCCAATTTTAGTAAAAGCATTAAAAATTGGTTTTGTAAAAGAATTTAACAGGGAAAAGAAGGAAAATAAACTAGTTTTAGTAATTGTTCTACAAGAAATATTGTGAACTTAATTTTCCGATGACGAAGGGCAATCTTATAGTTTGTTCCTTAAAATAGTAAACCATGTCAATTTGGTCCGTTAAATTTACTGAGGAAGTCTAATGTCGGTCCTCTAAAGTAGCACAAACTCTCAATTTCATCCCTCAAATTCAAAAAGATATCAATTTGGTCCTCCAATTTGAGAATATAGTTCCAAATTAATTTTCCAAACCTATTATTATATTGCATATTTAATAAGTACGAAGAAATAAAACTATTAAAGACAAAAACTCAGAATGATTATTTAATCATTCTACTAAAGTTTCCCTATTTTAATTATTTCAATGAAAAAAATTCCATTCTTTTGGTAAGATGGACTAGTGCAGTATTTATCCTTTATAAAACATCTAAGGGCCTATTTGGCAAAGGAGTTTTTGGCCAAGTTTGTCTCTTACAAGTTTTTTAACAATTTTAATTACAATAATCTCAAAAAAATTCTCAAAATTTTTAAATTACACCCTTCAAAATATCCAAAACATACAAAAAATTTTCCATTCCTCCTTTCTTCTTCCACCTCAACCCACCACCACCTTCTCCGCCAACCAAGACCGGCCAGCATCGGTTCCCGCGCCGGCCCCTTTTCTTTTTCCTTTCTTTCTCTTCTCCCTCTCCTCCTCCCCTCCCTTCCTCTCCCCCCCCCCTCTCCTCCCCTCTCCCCCGCCACAACTCTCCCCCTCCCTTCCCCGCCACCCTATAGATCACGCCGGGGGGAGGGTAGCCGGGAAGGGGGAAGGGGAGGAGAGAGGGAGAGGGAGGGAGAGGAGAGAGGGAGAGAGAAAATTGCAAAAAAATAATAATTTGTTTCTAGTGTTGCTTGTTCGAGGGGGAAGAGGAGGAGAGGGGGAGAAGGGAGGAAAGGGGAAGAGGGAGAAGAGGGGGAGAGAGCAAAAAGCAAAAAAAAAGAGGTGGCGGGGGAGGGAGAGGGGAGAGGGAAGCGAAAAGAAGAAGAGAGGAAAGAAAACAAAAAAAGAAAGAAAGAAAAAGAAAAAAAAGTTTTCCATTTTAAAATTTTTTTCTACAATTTCTACAATAAATTACAATAAAATTTTAGACAAACATCCAAAAAAAATCATTTATCAAACGGGACCTAATTTTGCTCCACAGAAGAATCAAAAGTAATCAGCAAAAGATTGCAATTTATCATCCCGCAAAACTTCATATTGAATATCTAAAATAACTTGGTTTATTTTCTTTCTTTTGCAGTTAATATCCTTCTACAAACAACCAATTTTTTATTGCTTTAATGAAGGGATAATTTTACAAACCTCCCCAAGGTTTGTGACAATTGCAGGCAATTCTTTTAAATTTTAAAAATTACATCTATTTCTCTGTTTTTCACTGTTTAAGTAACATTGTAGATCTAAAAGACAAATTTTTCTTTAAAATCCTAAACTACCCTTATTGTTATGATTAAAAAAAGAAAAAGAAAAAACGAGAGAGAGAGAGAGAGAGAGAGAAGAATGGTTATCTTTGTCTACTTTATGAATTTATCCTTGCTTGCTATACCTGCTACGTTTTGCTACAAAACCCATCACCCTATGAAACCAATCAGGCAATCACTCAAACTCTATGCCAAAATATCCAAGCAACTCAACAGTTCCAGCGGTTTCTGTGGTTCCAAAATGCCTCTCTATTACCTACAGGCTTCGACTGCAATTAAGCATTGAATCAACTAAAACCAACATAATGAACACCCAAAAGCTTGCCTACAATATAATACCAACCTTTCATGAACCAGTAACACTTTATCCATCAATACCATGCCCCAAACTCCAACCATCCCTGCCATCTTCCTAACACATAATAATCCAGGTCACCATCACAAATATTAATACCGTCTAGTGTGGTGAAGAATATAATCCACTATACTTCATGACAGTCTAGTAACAGAAGTTAAAATCTATGAAATTCAGTCTTTCTAGGAAAACCATCACCTACAATTACAAATAAAGAAAAGAAATCCAAATGCTATCATTGATATCCGAGAAAATTTTTCCCACAACAAACAAAATAACAAAATTCCTCATTCGATCGCTCTTCCTACTCCCATCACCCTTTCTTGGGTAATATATAAAAAAACTCCTTGTGATTTATCGAATGTTTAATTTAATTCTCTTTACTTTGAAAACTTAACTATAACTCCCTGTAGTTTCGACTAAATTGAAAATTGAATAACAGTACATGAGAGTTACACGTCTGGTGAGAGTTTGACTTGCAATAAATAATATTTAATACCTGCACTTATCGAAAACGCCCCTATATCGAGATTAAAAGCTGAAGAAAGATAGAGGAAGGGTTCTAAATTCTTATCCCGTTTTTCTCCAAATACTTCTCCTCTCTCGGATCAAAGCTAAAAGAGTAAGGGATTAGGAGTGAAATTGGTGATTTCAGAATCTAACTTGGTATGAGATGTCTTCTAAAATGTCTTCCTTAAGTTATTGAAGCGGCAGTAGAAGTAAGGATTTGAGATATCAGTACAAGTTATATAATTATAAAAGGAATGCTAAGGTGAAAATCATTGAACCGAAAGAATGCTAAGGGATTTGAGATATCAGTACAAGTATGAGGATGAACTGGCAAGTGATGTCCTATTTTGCTAGAATCCTCCACTGATTCTTGAAAGAATTTGGGAAATTTTGAATTTAGGGTTTTTTCTTACTTCTCTCTACTTCTCTCCATTCTTCGAATTACAAGTCCAAGAATGAAGAAAAATTCTCCTGATGTATTCATTATACAGGGACAATATAGGTATTTTACATATAACCATTAAATTCAAATTGCATGCTTTCTGTCCAATTCTCAATTTAATTAAAACCACAGGAGTCATACTGTGGGTTTCGAAATCAGAGGGAATAAAATTGAACATTCGGCAAATCATATGGAGTTTTTTGATATTTTATTATTTTTTGTGTTAATCACTGCCATTATATTCATCTTCTACCTTGTTTGACAAGAAACCACTCACTCATTTTGTGATTTGGGAATTTCAATTTGCTAATATTTGCCAAAAATTGAAAAATAAAAGGGGAAAAAAAAGGAAAGGTTCTAATAATAACAATGAAAGAAAGCAGGTAATAAGGAACAGACACCAGAGAAATGGAAGAGGACGGCTATAGTTGGAGCCATTGGTTGAGATTGGAGAAGAGCGACTAGTTCCTAGTTTGTTTTGTTTGTTTCATGAGTTAACCAAAGGGCATTGATGTCCTTTTATTGCACCAATGAAGGTTCCTAGAACTACGTAAATCTTAAGAAAAACTCAATAAAACTCAATAGTCCAGGTGATTGGGAGAAAAAGTGTAAGTGAAAGATTTCGAATTCAAACCCTCTTACTTACACTTAAAAGAAAATCCCTTAACTACTCAAATTTAAAGGACAATATGAATTGCACATTGCACAACTTCTAGGTATATAAAGCATTGAGTAGTATATAAACGGTCTCATCGAACAGGATAAGAATTTTTATTTTGGAGAAAAAGAAGCATCTCCAGACTGTTAAATCCTCACTAATAAGAGCTTTCAGATTAAAATCGAGATGTTATTGTGCAACCCTTTTGCAAGTAATATATGTAATTTTTCAAATATATAATGTTATACAACTAATCTAACGGATCCAAATTGCTCGTTATCGTAACATTAAACTCCAAGATGGATCCAAATGTTTTTCTATCATGGAGCATTTTCTCATCATTCGGTTGATTTGGACAATGAAATGGTGAAATCCATCCTTCATTGCGTGCTATGTGATGTCGCCCTCCAGACTCCAGTCTCCAGTCTCCATCCCTAAACTATTGAATTTCACCATAGACATGCCCTTAATTTGTTCAAACAATTAATTCCCTCGGCAAAGACAGCGTGGGAAACTTCACCCCAGACATCAAGGTTTCCTGTTTATCTTGCCCTCTTCTAAGCTTGCTTCTCTTTTTCAAGAATTCAAGCAACAAAAAGAAATTAAGCACCATGCTGATGCTTATCTCCAATCCGCCTTTCCCCATTATCTCTTTCTTATGTTCTTGATTAGAGGACCAAGGTTCAAATGCACAAACAGATGAAACGACTACAAGTATCCCTGTGTAAAACCGAACTCCCAACCAATACTGTCAAATATCTGCTACTATCTTCATCAAGCAGTTTATATTGATCTACGTATCAAAATCATGTCAATAATAGTCATTCTTTACTAATTCGGGCAACCTGATGCAAAGATATATGATCAATAAACTAAAGCTAAAGGTATGTGGTCCAATTTTGTGTTTGTCATCATCAACTGCACAACTTGCTCTTGTACCTCCTGCTGTTGAATAATTGCACCTCTAAATAATGCTTAATTTTCTTTGCATCAAAGTTACTCTCACTACTTTTTGTTTTGGAAGACTCAATTATTTCCCCTTTACATTGATTAGGTCTAACTTGGCTCCATTCGTAAAAGCCACCCATCATAATGAGCATACTACTTAATTATTTCCTCAAAAGATGTTCTTTCACCTTTCAACATTGGAACATATTCCCGTTGCTGCATATCAAGCATGAGCTTAATGTTTCACAGTTATGCCTGAAAAGTCAGCATATTCGGGTTCTAACACCTTGCATGTTTCAGAAAATTACCATTTTATCATACACTAGATATATCATAAGGGTAGGATCAACTGATCATTATTTTAGGAGATTGACTTGACACTTTTCCAAACATAGATCACTAATACAAAGCAAAATTAGCTAGTCTCCAAGCGAGACAAACATCAAACATAACAACTGACACACATACCAATAAATAATAAGGGGGTAAGAAGTATTAATCCACAAATAGCAGTGGTACACTAGGCAAAAGCTTGGGTGGTGGGACGGGGGCTAAGACAGTGATGTATTTCTGCCGTTGCTGAAGATTAATATAAGCATTTTGCTTACACTTGCATACGTTGATGTTTTTCTATCAAGGGTTGGTACCTAACTAAGCACCCCATTAAGCCTGCACGGTTCCTTGAATCCATCACGCCAAGCCTAATCTTACCTGCCCTACCCAATAGTTTACAAATTGGGCGCAGGAATGGTTGTTTAGTGTCCTATTTTATCCGGTTATTGTGAGTGTTATGATTTTTGGTGTACAATTACATTATGTTGTTGTATCGAATATATGTAAACTTTTGTTGACATACATCCACTTTTCATAAACACAACAGTATAATGTGATTATACGCTAAACAATGTAGCAATTACAATAATCGCATAGAACCGTATGAAAGCACCACCATAATTGACGCAAATTTGTAGCTAAATGGAATATCGAGGAAGTTTGCAGGGTGTCGAGAGTCCAGTTTGCAAGTCCACGCTTAAAAATGAAGCATCCTGCAAAGGAAGGTGCTGTTCTGCTGCAGTCTCTGCTATAATCCCAAACCATGGCTGGTGACGGCATTCGTAGATACCACAAAACGTTTGGACAAAAAGCAGCAGCACCACAAACACAGGCCAAATTCGCCAAAGCAAGAACCCATTTCTTTATCCAGTTACAGGCCTTGACTGCTGGGTGATTATCGTAATCTTGATTCGTATATTTGCCAAAAGCATCGATGAATATGGACTTCTTACCTAGCTTTTCCATGGATGTCTTCATTGACTTGAATAGCTTGACTATATCTTCATCTTTCAATTGCGTTTCTATGACCTTGGCATCCTTCAGCAACTGCACATCTTTTACATTTCTTACAATAGCACACATTAGACCCATATGATCTCTAACTTCTGATGATGGTCACCTTGTAAACTCCACATATGATGCTTCAAACGCGACCAAATTTCTCAATATGACTTCTGAAAACTAATTCAGAGTCATGATTGGGAGGTAGACTTTTTTGTTAGTTTTGTCAAAATCAATGTTACCGAAACCACATCCGACTGGAAGGGCATGAATGGTTATGTTAGGAATATCGTGAAGTTCTGAAACAGAATGAACTTCATCGAATACAGTTTCCGGCTTCTTATGATCAGTGAAGCTCACAGCCTTCACAACACCTTGTACAGTCTTGTCCAACCATTCTGGCACTTAGAGACCTCCAGCTTTTGCAGCTGCGGTTGCAGAGTTTATTTCCCCAATTGCCTGGATGAAAAACTCTCTGGCTTGCTTCCCAGCGTGTATCAGAGATTCCCCTGTCTGCTGCAATAAGTTAGATCCTGTAGATTCAGGGCTTATTTCCCCGATCAATCCTGGGAGTTTATTACCATGTTGTGACATTGCAGCAAGCTTCCTGCCCACAACCAAATTATACATAAAACGCTGCAAATGTTGTGGAGGACCTCAGATCTTTCTCATATGTTCCCTGTCATCGTTGGTCAATTTCACTGGCGAAAATCTGCTAATGGAATTATAAGCAATGTCGAATAGAATGTTCACCACCTTAAAGAACCCCTTTTTCAGGATTACAATGCTGTAACACTGGTAGAATCATAGCGATTGGGATTTGGTTCTCCAGCATCATTAAATCAGGTATCATCAAACTAAATTCCTCCTGCACCTTCTTTGGACTTTCCTTGTAGCTCTCCAGATCTTGGAGGAGCTGAAGCAAGCATATGGAGTCAACAATCACAATCAGCATCAAGGTCTCCTCACAAAAATCAAGGTAGTTGCCATAACATGAGTAGATTCTCTCTTCAAAAGGCCTTTGGAAAACTTTTCAGAAATTTCACGATTTCGTCCACTTTGACATTGCGAGCAGCGAGTACTAAACGCTTTAACACCATCGACGACTCAGGTAAGTCGGGACGACAATGATGAATCGGTCCGAAGCCTAAACCTCGAGGAGTATAAGCCTCAGGTTTGGTGTCTTTCAGAATTTTGGAAATTTCTGAAATGCTTGGACTACTTGGCATTTCTTCAAGGGGAGTTTTGTAAGTTAGTGCCATGTACTTTCTCCAGTTCTTCTCACTCTCTTTCGAAGGGAAGAATCTACTGGACAACATCTTTGCCATGGTTCTGTACCTTGAAGCAAACTGATCATTGCCAGTCTTGCACTTCTCATAATGATGACGGAAAATGGAAGGATTTCATACGGTCCTGGAAGTCTTTCCTGAAATCTTCTTAATCCAGCCCATATGCATCAATAATGGAGTGCCGATGACAATTTTGTAATCAAAAGTATTTGGATGAACATGATTCAAAGATGGCGGCTTAATAACAAAAAATGATTCACATTGGTCAGTTGCTTTCTTTTGCATTTCATAGATTCCATACTCAATGACTTGGAGCTGGCTAAGTCATATACTACTAACCAACCACTGGCCTTAATTGTTTATGTTGTAGTAATTACTAATTTATTGGTTGTGATCTGTCTAGGTGATTTCGAGATCTGCATGATTAATATTTTTTTAAAAAAAAAAGTTGTTTATATCATTTGTTTAGGATAATGCTTTCTTTTTAATAAGATTTGGTTCCTATTGAAGTGATGGAGTATACAACTTGAAAATTACAAATGGAACAATGCTTTTTCGAAGACACCAATCTTTTTTTTTTCTTTTTTGCTATGGTGGGGTACTTTGGTTGGTGTAACAATCCCTCCATTGTCAAATACTTGAGTTAATTTAATTTTAAAAAAATAAAAAGCATAAAATTGGAACAAACAGGTACTTAATCATAAAATGTTCTTCATGACAAAAACTATTTTAGGAGTTTAACACTCTCAACCTGAGTATGTTAATTTATCTTAAATAGATGAGAATTCTGGAATTTGATTTTTCGTAAGTCGACCCTAAACTTTTCTGAAAAACAAAGCATCGAAGAGCAAGGAAATACTTTTGATTTATGGGTTAATTTAATTTGTTCATTCAAAGGGGTTCAAAATCTCAATTTGCTCCGTTAAACCAGAAAAATCTCACTACCAAAGTAGCAAAATATGTCAATTTGGTCCCTTAAACTAAAAAATCCCTCATTTGGGTCTTCCAAAGTAGCAAAAAAGCTCGATTTGATCCTTTAACCAAAAAATTCTCAACTTGGTCCAAGATGATCAATTAAGCCAATTTTAGTAAAAGCATTAAAAATTGGTTTTGTAAAATAATTTAATCGGCAAAAGAAGGAAAATAAACTAGTTTTATTAATTGTTCAACAAGAAATATTGTGAACTTAATTTTCCGATGACGAAGGGCAATCTTTTGTTGGTTACTTTTGATTCTGTCAAGCAGCAATTTAGGTTAGAGGTTTTGTAAAGGAAAAAAGTTACAGAGTCTCTACAAAAGAAGGTTATCTTTTGGGAAAAATACGTGGAACTTCATTGTGATTTGCAAGAAAGTCAAGCCACCTTCTATGGTTCGAAAATATCCACAGTAACTCCAATTCTTATTTTCCTTCTTCTATCGCATTTTGTAATCAAACATCGAGATGTCTTTGCTAGAACTATCAATTATTGTGCATCATTCGAAACCACAAGAGGGTCTTATGCATATTTTTGAACCATAGGGAAGTGGATTGACTTTTGCAAACCACATGGAGGTTTCACTTATATTATCCTAATTTTTTTAAATTGAAATAAGCAAAGCAAGAAAACTTTACTAGAATAATAAAATAATCATTCTTAGTTTTTATCTTTAATAGTTTGATGTCTCTGTCTTTATTTATAATAGGTTTGGAACTAAAACTATTTTCTTAAATTGAAGATCCAAAATGAGATTGTTTTGTTTTTTAAATTTGAGGGAGAAATTGAGGCTTTGTACTATTTTGGAGGACCAAAGTGAGGCTTCCTCAATTTGAGGGACCAAATGAATATAGTTTACCACTTTAAGGAACAAACTGAGAATTATTCATTTTGAGGACCAAAATCGGATTTTTGATCAACTTGGAGGACCAGAAATTGACCCTTAAGTAATTGATTGGTAGAACAAGTTCCCACTTGTTAGAATAAATAAGGATTAATTTCATTTTGGTCCTCCATAAAAATTTCAATTTTGTCCCTTATATTAAAAAGCTCTCAATTTGGTCCTTTGAAATACCCAAACATCTCAATTTCATCCCTCAAACAAAAAACCTCAATTTGATCCTCTTATTGAAAAAAATTATTCCAAATTGATCATCCTATAATATTAAAGGTATTAGAGGCTTGCTGATTATATGAAAAATTAAACTACAAGATAGGAAGTTGTTTTAATAGTTCTACAAGTCTAATAAGCATTTTGCAACCTAGTGTTTTGCTGACAATGATGCAATCTTTTGCAGGTTATTTATGATATAATATTGAACAATTTAGAGATTAAAAAAGTGTGCAAAAAATTAATTCAATAAAAGAAGGCACTTTTCATTGAATTTGGTAAAATTGGAAAAACTTTTTAATAGTGTAATAAATCTTTCTTAGTTTTGTTTATTACCACTTGATTCTTCGAGAGTTATTGAACCACTAATGTAATAATGGAGAACCAAGGTGGTACTTTCTCAATTTGGAAGACCAAATTGAGAATTTTTTTTATTTAAGAGACCATATTGAGATTTTGTGCTACTTTACTAAAATGAAACTTTTCTAGTTAGAGGTATCAAATTGAGACGTTTTGCTACTTTGGAGGACCAAATCAAGATCCTTTTAGCTAGAGAGAACAAATTGAGATATTTAACCACTTTAGAGGCCAAAATGATATTAACCCCATCTATAAGAACTTTTCTTCTTCTCTTTCAATACAATTACATCAATCCTACTCAGGCCATAGCTGTTAAATCCTCATTAAGAAGAGCTTCAAGACTTACGTCGAAATGTTATTGTCTTAAACCCTTCTACAAGTAATATGTAATTTTCCAATATATAATATCTACACTAATCAAATGGACAAATTGCTCAAATATAGTGACATAAACTCCAAAATGTGTTACTAATTCAAATGGATCCAAATGTTTTATATTGTGGAACAGTTTTATCATTTCTGTTGATTTGGAAAAATGTACTGGTGAATTCCATCCTCCAATTTTGTGCAGTATACATACCTCTATTCAAACATTGATTCTCTCGTCAAAGACAGCGTGGAAAACTTTCTCCCTGGACATCCAGTTTCTGTTATCTTGCCCTCTTCCTGAGCTTGTTTCTCTTGTGCTCATCTCCAATCTGTCATTTCCCATTTTCTCTTCCTTCTTTTCTTGAAAAATCGACAATGACTTAAAGTCCATTGGGACGTTGTAAATTAAGTGATCGTGAGATTCTCAGTTGAATTACAAACTTTTCTTTTGAACCAAAAAGAAGTAATGGAATAATTATTCTAGTATTTTTTATGACGTAATGTATGTGAAATAAAATAATAATTAGAAATATAGAAAGATGAATTAAAAAATACGTTTATGATGTAAATAAAATAATATTT